>NC_138227.1:215000-277500 GCF_964197995.2 Scardinius erythrophthalmus
CGCACTCCCATATACAGGTATAAAGAGCAAATAATAAACAAGATAAGATGAGAAATGGGTAAATAAGATATGTATTGCACTGTATGCGTGCTTTTGTGTATAATTAGGAGTGTCTGATAGATGTAAACAGTGAGAGATCGTGTGGCTGGTATGGCCGGCGCGATGCTAATAGAGCCACGAGCGATTTTAAACCTTACATATTGTGTAAATTCGAGTGGCCGGCGCATATATCCGTGACTGGTGGAGTGGCCGGCGCATATAACGCAGTGGCAGGCGCATTTATCCGTGACTGGTCGAGTGGCCGGCGCATATATCCGTGACTGGTCGAGTGGCCGGCGCATATAACGCAGTGGCAGGCGCATTTATCCGTGACTGGTCGAGTGGCAGGCGCATATATCCGTGACTGGTCGAGTGGCCGGCGCATATAACGCAGAGGCAGGCGCATTTATCCGTGACTGGTCGAGTGGCCGGCGCATATATCCGTGACTGGTCGAGTGGCCGGCGCATATAACGCAGTGGCAGGCGCATTTATCCGTGACTGGTCGAGTGGCCGGCGCATATATCCGTGACTGGTCGAGTGGCCGGCGCATATAACGCAGTGGCAGGCGCATTTATCCGTGACTGGTCGAGTGGCCGGCGCATATATCCGTGACTGGTCGAGTGGCCGGCGCATATATCCGTGACGGGTCGTGTGGCCGGCGCATTTAATGGTGACGGGTCGAGTGGCCGGCGCATTTAATGGTGACGGGTCGAGTGGCTGGCGCATTTAATGGTGACGGGTCGAGTGGCCGGCGCATATAACGCAGTGGCAGGCGCATTTATCCGTGACTGGTCGAGTGGCCGGCGCATATATCCGTGACTGGTCGAGTGGCCGGCGCATATAACGCAGTGGCAGGCGCATTTATCCGTGACTGGTCGAGTGGCCGGCGCATATATCCGTGACTGGTCGAGTGGCCGGCGCATATATCCGTGACGGGTCGTGTGGCCGGCGCATTTAATGGTGACGGGTCGAGTGGCCGGCGCATTTAATGGTGACGGGTCGAGTGGCTGGCGCATTTAATGGTGACGGGTCGAGTGGCCGGCGCATATAACGCAGTGGCAGGCGCATAATATCCGTGACGGGTCGTGTGGCAGGCGCATTTAATGGTGACGGGTCGAGTGGCAGCTGCCCCTAGCGGTGACGGGTTGAGTGACAGGTCTAGTGGCAGCTCCCCCTGCCACGCAGAGATTTTACCCCTACAGCAGCGGAGGGAGGGAGCGTAGGGAGAAGGATAAAGCCATGCAAGCCAATCAGAAACCTCAAAATCGACAACAACAAATAGCACGAGCGATTTCCAGTTCCTTTCAAAACAACAGACGTTGGGAGGCAATGTACCGGCGTCTTGGAAGGAAAATCTGCTGTAAAAATGCTGACTTTCGCGTACTCCTTCGCCTCTGCTCCTCGATAGTTCAGCAGTTGTGTTTTGCAAATGCAAACAGGCCAAAAGCGTTTGCACAAAAGTATTTTTTTTCTTCTTTTTTTTCACAAAAGTAAAAATGAGTACCACCTTAACAGCATCCATGATCAAACAGTAACGTTAGCCAAACAAACTATAAACATAGGGCGCTCACATGACATAAGCATTTTCTGGCGCATAATGTGACGTTTGAGAACCTAAAACCCCGTTTGTCCCAGTTGACACGGCAACACATAACCGGCGTTTTCAGAAATCTCCACTTTGGCCGGAGTTTTTAGAAATAATCGTTTTCAGGGATAAAAACGGCGTTTTTTCCCAGCCTGTAAACGGGACCTTAATAAATCAAAGCCTTAATAAACATTACATTGAAATCTGTAATAACATTTTAAATTTGAAAATAAATAATCTGGTTTGAATTGACAGATGGGGGGAAACTCGCTTCTAATAAAAAAAAAATAAAAAAAAAAAAAAAACGCTTAAATTTCGGGAAAAAATACAATCCTTTTTTAACCTTTTGGCTTCCCGTACATCCAGTTAAGCTTCTTGCTCGTATTCAATTCTAATGGTACGCATGGTAACTCGGCAACTACGCATGATTTGTAGTATGATTGCATAAAGGGAACAGGAATTCCGATAGGGAACAGAATCGACTGCTTCACCCTGTTTCACATACAACGCAAAATTGGGGCCGAGGACAGCTCCCGGGCCAATAACGTTAACTGCACCTCGGCTTGGGGCGACAGACCCTGTCAAACAGTCACTTAATTCACAAGAATTTCAACTTTATGGAAAGATACTAGCCTGACCCTATATTAGCATGCGCTAGCTCAGCTCGCTAGCTTATGGCCAATAACGTTAACTGCACCTCGGCTTGGGGCGACAGACCCTGTCAAACAGTCACTTAATTCACAAGAATTTCAACTTTATGGAAAGATACTAGCCTGACCCTATATTAGCATGCGCTAGCTCAGCTCGCTAGCTTATGTTGATAGTTGCACAATTAAACCGGTTAACATTATGTTGCACAATTAAACCGGTTAACATTAACAATTAAGCAACATCTTATAATAAGGAGATAACGAGTTAAACACGTTAAGTTATACTTACCGCTGCCCTATCGTTGCCAGAAGCCATTTTGAAGTCTCAAGTTACCATAGACTGTAAAAAATGGTCTCAACCAACTGGCAGAACTCCACCCACCTCGCGCTCGCGCCCGCGCTGCATGTGACTGTCTTATAAGTAAACAATCCCCCACGTGGGGTGCGTTCTTGTGATTGGCTAAAACAAGGGAGATATATGATTGGCTAAAACAAGGGAGATATCTGATTGGTCACAGATCATTCCCTGTTTAAAAAAAGGCATTTGTGTGTCCAGCCAAGTCAGGGGAGTCTCAAAATTCACACACAAATGCAGTGAAGTTCACAGACCGCAAGCAGTTTGTAAATCAAGATATATTTGTGTGTGCATCAGAAATACATTTATGAATCTTGTCCTGAGCATTTGTGAATCATGTGTGCATTTGTAAATTTTGTTTTCATTTCTGAATTGTGTGTGTATTTATGAATTTTGTGTGCATTTCTGAATTTTGTAGGCATTTGTGAATCTTCTGTGCTTTTTAAATTCTGTGTGTGCATTTGTGAATTTTGTGCGCATTTGTGTATCCTGTGTGTGTATTTATGAATCATGTGTGTGCATTTGTGTATCCTGTGTGTGCATATGTGAATGCAGTTTGTGCATTTATCTTTTTTGAGACTCTTTTAGCTCCATAAATAAAGGCCTTTATTATATGATATTATCTATGATTAAAACAGTGACTTGCCGCCACCTACTGGCAGCTTTAGTTTAATATTTAGAGTACTTTTTAAGTAGAATGTTAAAATTAGAAATCATTTCATATTTAACAATCTCATAGCTTTATTTATGCAATTGTAAATACAGTGTAAATATATTAATGCCAGATCTGATGCCACTTCTGTGTCACCTCTGCACTGGAAAGATGGATTTTGATTTAATGATTTAATTTGACTGGTAACACTGGTATTGTGTAATTATTCTAATAGAATTTAATTTGAATGTTAGAATTTGACAAAGGTGATGCATACATATACAAATGTCAATAAATAGGTGAAAATGCCCCTGGAAATCAATTTAAGATGGCAGTGACTTTCTGTCACTGCACTGCATAGAGTATGAAAAATATGAATATCTTCGTCTGTCAGCTGTCAACAACAGGCCTAAACCAGCCATAGCACCAAGCACAAAAACACAATCAGTAAAATATCTAATTATTACCAACAAAACTTTGAAAATATCGATTGAGACATATTTTGTCGATATTGCACACCCCCTAATGCATGGTATTAATTTTGATTTCTTCTGGTCTTAAAAAGGTCTTAAAAAGTCTTAAATTTGACTTTAAAAAATGTGCAGATACCCTGAACACAAACCCCACCCCAAACCCTCCTTGTAGGTTATTGGCTGAAACATTTTGTTGGTTTTGCGGTGTGGGTGAGCCCAGTTTGTTTTTGTTGCTGTTTGTGGAACCTGGGCTGTCTACAGAGACTACGTTTCTTTACAGTTTTCAGGGGACAGGCAGCTAGCAGATGGTGAGGAGATGTTCGCTGTATGTGACAAAAATTAAAGGTGCTCTAAGCGATGTCACATTTTTTAGGCCAAAACATTTAAAAGTTAAATAGCTGTGGAATTGAACATGATTCTCACAGTGTTAAGTATCTATTAAGAAGGTTGTTGACAGTATTGTGTTCATGTTTCTACCAATGTTGTTTGTGAGAAATAAGTATTTTAACCCACAGTAACTTTCCTTATAGGATGCTCTAACATTTTTCATTTTCTTTTCTCTACAAAACAGCTCAAGAGATAGTTGATCGTCAGATGCACAGATCGACCTCTAGTCCACCTTCATTCCCACACCCACCTGGCCAGTAATGTTTCATTAAATAATAAAGTAATAAATATGCAGTCCATAGCCAGTGTCTGCCATGCACAATCTGTTCCTTGTTCATTGCAAATGTTTTAGATTGTTCTATTAAAGCTCATTATAATCTTTGAGAACGGTATTATGGTAGCTGCAACACTTCCTAGGGAAGGGATCTTTCGTGTAGGTGTTCACGGTGGGTCATATCTCTCCAAGGTCCTCCAATCAGCACCAGCTCATCAGCAGAAGCCAGACTTTGTGACTATATTCACCTTTATGCTCTCAGCAGTTACTACATGTGTCCTTAATTTTTTTAAATATATTTAAATTTTAATCAATTCTCTGGAAAGTAAATGTCATTAAAAATGTGAGGTAACATGAATCAAATTAACATGTGCATATTGTTTACTCCTAAGGCTTCTTCCTCATATATCTACAAGGGTTTTCTTTACCATTGCCAGCTTTGCCTTGCTCATTGAAAATATGAAAATGGATTGGTGTGTGTTTAACTATTTCCGTGCATGGCATACTCAAAGAACCACCTGACACAAAGCCATGGATCATGGAATAAATTAAATTGTTACTCAAATTATCAAGCTTGTTATGCTACATTTTACATTCTAAGCAACAGCCAGGCATGGTTGTCTAGGGCCTAATTTATGTTTTCTGCAAAATACATTCAGATTTGTATCCAGTAAGGATAAAGTTGCCCTTAACTCATTGAAAGCATTATTTAAATAAATCCATGTGTGTAATGCTTATATTTTATTTTTCTGTACTGAAAAAAAAGCTAAGTGTCCCTCGTAAATATATGTAGTAAGACAAAATGAAAAATGGTGAAACTGCATTAGCCAACGCAAAATCTCTTTGGTAAAACTCAGTTTTGTTTTCACATGTGCTGGTAAGGGGAAAATGCAACAATGTTTTTAATGCTTGTCGAATTGTATGCTGATCAACGAAAGTTTCCTCTGTGGCGTTGTGCATTCACGTCAGTGATAAACGCACATAACGTTACACACACACACACACACACAAACGAACATTCACAATTACTCATTCTAAGTAATCTGAACACAAGAGGGCGCTCTCACACACACTCCATCTGAACACCAGAGGGCGCTCTCACACACACTCCATCTGAACACAAGAGGGCGCCCTCACACACACTCCATCTGAACACAAGAGGGCGCTCTCACACACACTCCATCTGAACACAAGAGGGCGCTCTCACACACACTCCATCTGAACACCAGAGGGCGCTCTCACACACGCTCCATCTGAACACCAGAGGGCGCTGTCACACACACTCCATCTGAACACCAGAGGGCGCCCTCAAACACACTCCATCTGAACACCAGAGGGCGCTCTCACACACACTCCATCTGAACACAAGAGGGCGCCCTCACACACACTCCATCTGAACACAAGAGGGCGCTCTCACACACAATCCATCTGAACACCAGAGGGCGCCCTCAAACACACTCCGTCTAAACACCAGAGGGCGCTCTCACACACACTCCATCTGAACACCAGAGGGCGCCCTCAAACACACTCCATCTGAACACAAGAGGGCGCTCACACACACTCCATCTGAACACAAGAGGCCGCTCTCACACACTCTCCATCTGAACACCAGAGGGCGCTCTCACACACACTCCATCTGAACACAAGAGGGCGCCCTCACACACACTCCATCTGAACACAAGAGGGCGCTCACACACACTCCATCTGAACACAAGAGGGCGCTCTCACACACACTCCATCTGAACACCAGAGGGCGCTCTCACACAAACTCCATCTGAACACCAGAGGGCGCTCTCACACACACTCCATCTGAACAAAAGAGGGCGCTCTCACACAAACTCCATCTGAACACCAGATGGTGCTCTCACACACACTCCATCTGAACAAAAGAGGGCGCTCTCACACACACTCCATCTGAACACAAGAGGGCGCCCTCACACACACTCCATCTGAACACAAGAGGGCGCTCACACACACTCCATCTGAACACAAGAGGGCGCTCTCACACACACTCCATCTGAACACCAGAGGGCGCTCTCACACAAACTCCATCTGAACACCAGAGGGCGCTCTCACACACACTCCATCTGAACACCAGAGGGCGCTCTCACACAAACTCCATCTGAACACCAGATGGTGCTCTCACACACACTCCATCTGAACAAAAGAGGGCGCTCTCACACACACTCCATCTGAACACCAGAGGGCGCTCTCACACACACTCCATCTGAACACCAGAGGGCGCCCTCAAACACACTCCATCTGAACACAAGAGGGCGCTCACACACACTCCATCTGAACACAAGAGGGCGCTCTCACACACACTCCATCTGAACACCAGAGGGCGCCCTCACACACACTCCATCTGAACACAAGAGGGCGCCCTCACACACACTCTGCATTTGAACACAAGAGGGCGCTCTCACACACACTCCGTCTGAACACCAGAGGGCGCCCTCACACACACTCCGTCTGAACACAAGAGGGCGCTCTCACACACACTCCATCTGAACACCGGATGGTGCTCTCACATAAAACTCCATCTGAACACAAGAGGGCGCTCTCACACACACTCCATCTGAACACCAGAGGGCGCCCTCACACACACTCCGTCTGAACACAAGAGGGCGCCCTCACACACACTCCATCTGAACACAAGAGGGCGCTCTCACACACACTCCGTCTGAACACCAGAGGGCCCTCTCACACACTCTCCATCTGAACACCAGAGGGCGCTCTCACACACACTCCATCTGAACACAAGAGGGCGCCCTCACACACACTTCATCTGAACACAAGAGGGCTCTCACACACACTCCATCTGAACACAAGAGGGCGCCCTCACACACACTCCATCTGAACACAAGAGGGCGCCCTCACACACACTTCATCTGAACACAAGAGGGCTCTCACAAACACACTCCATCTGAACACAAGAGGGCGCTCACACACACTCCATCTGAACACAAGAGGGCCCTCTCACACACTCTCCATCTGAACACCAGAGGGCGCTCTCACACACACTCCATCTGAACACAAGAGGGCGCCCTCACACACACTTCATCTGAACACAAGAGGGCTCTCACACACACTCCATCTGAACACCAGAGGGCGCTCTCACACACACTCCATCTGAACACCAGAGGGCGCTCTCACACAAACTCCATCTGAACACAAGAGGGCGCCCTCACACACACTCCATCTGAACACAAGAGGGCGCCCTCACACACACTCCATCTGAACACAAGAGGGCGCTCTCACACACACTCCGTCTGAACACCAGAGGGCGCTCTGAACACCAGAGGGCGCTCTCACACACACTCCGTCTGAACACCAGAGAGCGCTCTCACACACACTCCGTCTGAACACCAGAGAGCGCTCTCACACACACTCCGTCTGAACACCAGAGAGCGCTCTCACACACACTCCCTCTGAACACCAGAGGGCGCTCTCACACACACTCCGTCTGAACACCAGAGGGCGCTCTCACACACACTCCATCTGAACACCAGAGGGCGCCCTCACACACACTCCATCTGAACACAAGAGGGCGCCCTCACACACACTCTGCATTTGAACACAAGAGGGCGCTCTCACACACACTCCGTCTGAACACCAGAGGGCGCCCTCACACACACTCCGTCTGAACACAAGAGGGCGCTCTCACACACACTCCATCTGAACACCGGATGGTGCTCTCACATAAAACTCCATCTGAACACAAGAGGGCGCTCTCACACACACTCCATCTGAACACCAGAGGGCGCCCTCACACACACTCCGTCTGAACACAAGAGGGCGCCCTCACACACACTCCATCTGAACACAAGAGGGCGCTCTCACACACACTCCGTCTGAACACCAGAGGGCGCCCTCACAAACACACTCCATCTGAACACAAGAGGGCGCTCACACACACTCCATCTGAACACAAGAGGGCGCTCTCACACACTCTCCATCTGAACACCAGAGGGCGCTCTCACACACACTCCATCTGAACACAAGAGGGCGCCCTCACACACACTTCATCTGAACACAAGAGGGCTCTCACACACACTCCATCTGAACACCAGAGGGCGCTCTCACACACACTCCATCTGAACACCAGAGGGCGCTCTCACACACACTCCATCTGAACACAAGAGGGCGCCCTCACACACACTCCATCTGAACACAAGAGGGCGCCCTCACACACACTCCATCTGAACACAAGAGGGCGCTCTCACACACACTCCGTCTGAACACTAGAGGGCGCTCTGAACACCAGAGGGCGCTCTCACACACACTCCGTCTGAACACCAGAGAGCGCTCTCACACACACTCCGTCTGAACACCAGAGAGCGCTCTCACACACACTCCGTCTGAACACCAGAGAGCGCTCTCACACACACTCCCTCTGAACACCAGAGGGCGCTCTCACACACACTCCATCTGAACACAAGAGGGCGCTCTCACACACACTCCATCTGAACACCAGAGGGCGCTCTCACACACACTCCATCTGAACACCAGAGGGCGCTCTCACACACACTCCATCTGAACACAAGAGGGCGCCCTCACACACACTCCATCTGAACACAAGAGGGCGCTCTCACACACACTCCATCTGAACACAAGAGGGCGCTCTCACACACACTCCATCTGAACACCAGAGGGCGCTCTCACACACACTCCATCTGAACACCAGAGGGCGCTGTCACACACACTCCATCTGAACACCAGAGGGCGCCCTCAAACACACTCCATCTGAACACCAGAGGGCGCTCTCACACACACTCCATCTGAACACAAGAGGGCGCTCTCACACACACTCCATCTGAACACCAGAGGGCGCCCTCACACACACTCCATCTGAACACAAGAGGGCGCCCTCACACACACTCTGCATTTGAACACAAGAGGGCGCTCTCACACACACTCCGTCTGAACACCAGAGGGCGCCCTCACACACACTCCGTCTGAACACAAGAGGGCGCTCTCACACACACTCCATCTGAACACCGGATGGTGCTCTCACATAAAACTCCATCTGAACACAAGAGGGCGCTCTCACACACACTCCATCTGAACACCAGAGGGCGCCCTCACACACACTCCGTCTGAACACAAGAGGGCGCCCTCACACACACTCCATCTGAACACAAGAGGGCGCTCTCACACACACTCCGTCTGAACACCAGAGGGCGCCCTCACAAACACACTCCATCTGAACACAAGAGGGCGCTCACACACACTCCATCTGAACACAAGAGGGCGCTCTCACACACTCTCCATCTGAACACCAGAGGGCGCTCTCACACACACTCCATCTGAACACAAGAGGGCGCCCTCACACACACTTCATCTGAACACAAGAGGGCTCTCACACACACTCCATCTGAACACCAGAGGGCGCTCTCACACACACTCCATCTGAACACCAGAGGGCGCTCTCACACACACTCCATCTGAACACAAGAGGGCGCCCTCACACACACTCCATCTGAACACAAGAGGGCGCTCTCACACACACTCCGTCTGAACACCAGAGGGCGCTCTGAACACCAGAGGGCGCTCTCACACACACTCCGTCTGAACACCAGAGAGCGCTCTCACACACACTCCGTCTGAACACCAGAGAGCGCTCTCACACACACTCCGTCTGAACACCAGAGAGCGCTCTCACACACACTCCCTCTGAACACCAGAGGGCGCTCTCACACACACTCCGTCTGAACACCAGAGGGCGCTCTCACACACACTCCATCTGAACACCAGAGGGCGCCCTCACACACACTCCATTTGAACACAAGAGGGCGCCCTCACACACACTCTGCATTTGAACACAAGAGGGCGCTCTCACACACACTCCGTCTGAACACCAGAGGGCGCCCTCACACACACTCCGTCTGAACACAAGAGGGCGCTCTCACACACACTCCATCTGAACACCGGATGGTGCTCTCACATAAAACTCCATCTGAACACAAGAGGGCGTTCTCACACACACTCCATCTGAACACCAGAGGGCGCCCTCACACACACTCCGTCTGAACACAAGAGGGCGCCCTCACACACACTCCATCTGAACACAAGAGGGCGCTCTCACACACACTCCGTCTGAACACCAGAGGGCGCCCTCACAAACACACTCCATCTGAACACAAGAGGGCGCTCACACACACTCCATCTGAACACAAGAGGGCGCTCTCACACACTCTCCATCTGAACACCAGAGGGCGCTCTCACACACACTCCATCTGAACACAAGAGGGCGCCCTCACACACACTTCATCTGAACACAAGAGGGCTCTCACACACACTCCATCTGAACACCAGAGGGCGCTCTCACACACACTCCATCTGAACACCAGAGGGCGCTCTCACACACACTCCATCTGAACACAAGAGGGCGCCCTCACACACACTCCATCTGAACACAAGAGGGCGCTCTCACACACACTCCGTCTGAACACCAGAGGGCGCTCTGAACACCAGAGGGCGCTCTCACACACACTCCGTCTGAACACCAGAGAGCGCTCTCACACACACTCCGTCTGAACACCAGAGAGCGCTCTCACACACACTCCGTCTGAACACCAGAGAGCGCTCTCACACACACTCCCTCTGAACACCAGAGGGCGCTCTCACACACACTCCGTCTGAACACCAGAGGGCGCTCTCACACACACTCCATCTGAACAAAAGAGGGCGCTCTCACACACACTCCGTCTGAACACAAGAGGGCGCCCTCACACACACTCCATCTGAACACAAGAGGGCGCTCTCACACACACTCCATCTGAACACCAGAGGGCGCTCTCACACACACTCCATCTGAACACAAGAGGGCGCCCTCACACACACTCCATCTGAACACAAGAGGGCGCTCTCACACACACTCCATCTGAACACAAGAGGGCGCTCTCACACACACTCTATCTGAACACCAGAGGGCGCTCTCACACACACTCCATCTGAACACCAGAGGGCGCTGTCACACACACTCCATCTGAACACCAGAGGGCGCCCTCAAACACACTCCATCTGAACACCAGAGGGCGCTCTCACACACACTCCATCTGAACACAAGAGGGCGCCCTCACACACACTCCATCTGAACACAAGAGGGCGCTCTCACACAATCCATCTGAACACCAGAGGGCGCCCTCAAACACACTCCGTCTGAACACCAGAGGGCGCTCTCACACACACTCCATCTGAACACCAGAGGGCGCCCTCAAACACACTCCATCTGAACACAAGAGGGCGCTCACACACACTCCATCTGAACACAAGAGGGCGCTCTCACACACTCTCCATCTGAACACCAGAGGGCGCTCTCACACACACTCCATCTGAACACAAGAGGGCGCCCTCACACACACTCTATCTGAACACAAGAGGGCGCTCACACACACTCCATCTGAACACAAGAGGGCGCTCTCACACACACTCCATCTGAACACCAGAGGGCGCCCTCACACACACTCCATCTGAACACAAGAGGGCGCTCTCACACACACTCCATCTGAGCACCAGAGGGCGCCCTCAAACACACTCCATCTTAACACCAGAGGGCGCTCTCACACACACTCCATCTGAACACCAGAGGGGCGCCCTCAAACACACTCCATCTGAACACAAGAGGGCGCTCACACACACTCCATCTGAACACAAGAGGGCGCTCTCACACACACTCCATCTGAGCACCAGAGGGCGCCCTCAAACACACTCCATCTTAACACCAGAGGGCGCTCTCACACACTCCATCTGAACACCAGAGGGGCGCCCTCAAACACACTCCATCTGAACACAAGAGGGCGCTCACACACACTCCATCTGAACACAAGAGGGCGCTCTCACACACACTCCATCTGAGCACCAGAGGGCGCCCTCAAACACACTCCATCTTAACACCAGAGGGCGCTCTCACACACACTCCATCTGAACACCAGAGGGGCGCCCTCAAACACACTCCATCTGAACACCAGAGGGCGCCCTCACACACACTCCATCTGAACACAAGAGGGCGCTCTCACACACACTCCATCTGAGCACCAGAGGGCGCCCTCAAACACACTCCATCTTAACACCAGAGGGCGCTCTCACACACACTCCATCTGAACACCAGAGGGGCGCCCTCAAACACACTCCATCTGAACACAAGAGGGCGCTCACACACACTCCATCTGAACACAAGAGGGCGCTCTCACACACACTCCATCTGAACACCAGAGGGCGCTCTCACACACACTCCATCTGAACACCAGAGGGCGCTCTCACACACACTCCATCTGAACACAAGAGGGCGCCCTCACACACACTCCATCTGAACACAAGAGGGCGCTCTCACACACACTCCATCTGAACACCAGAGGGCGCTCTCACACACACTCCGTCTGAACACCAGAGAGCGCTCTCACACACACTCCGTCTGAACACCAGAGGGCGCTCTCACACACACTCCGTCTGAACACCAGAGAGCGCTCTCACACACACTCCGTCTGAACACCAGAGGGCGCTCTCACACACACTCCATCTGAACACCAGAGGGCGCTGTCACACACACTCCGTCTGAACACCAGAGAGCGCTCTCACACACACTCTGTCTGAACACCAGAGGGCGCTCTCACACACACTCCGTCTGAACACCAGAGAGCGCTCTCACACACACTCCGTCTGAACACCAGAGAGCGCTCTCACACACACTCCGTCTGAACACCAGAGAGCGCTCTCACACACACTCCGTCTGAACACCAGAGAGCGCTCTCACACACACTCCCTCTGAACACCAGAGGGCGCTCTCACACACACTCCGTCTGAACACCAGAGGGCGCCCTCACACACACTCCGTCTGAACACAAGAGGGCGCCCTCACACACACTCCATCTGAACACAAGAGGGCGCTCTCACACACACTCCATCTGAACACCAGAGGGCGCTCTCACACACACTCCATCTGAACACAAGAGGGCGCCCTCACACACACTCCATCTGAACACAAGAGGGCGCTCTCACACACACTCCATCTGAACACAAGAGGGCGCCCTCAAACACACTCCGTCTGAACACCAGAGGGCGCTCTCACACACACTCCATCTGAACACCAGAGGGCGCTCTCAAACACACTCCATCTGAACACCAGAGGGCGCTCTCACACACACTCCATCTGAACACAAGAGGGCGCCCTCACACACACTCCATCTGAACACCAGAGGGCGCCCTCACACACACTCCGTCTGAACACAAGAGGGCGCCCTCACACACACTCCATCTGAACACAAGAGGGCGCTCTCACACACACTCCATCTGAACACCAGAGGGCGCTCTCACACACACTCCATCTGAACACAAGAGGGCGCTCTCACACACACTCCATCTGAACACAAGAGGGCGCTCTCACACACACTCCATCTGAACACAAGAGGGCGCTCTCACACACACTCCATCTGAACACCAGAGGGCGCTCTCACACACACTCCATCTGAACACCAGAGGGCGCCCTCAAACACACTCCATCTGAACACCAGAGGGCGCTCTCACACACACACTATCTGAACACAAGAGGGCGCCCTCACACACACTCCATCTGAACACAAGAGGGCGCTCTCACACACACTCCATCTGAACACCAGAGGGCGCTCTCACACACACTCCGTCTGAACACCAGAGAGCGCTCTCACACACACTCCGTCTGAACACCAGAGGGCGCTCTCACACACACTCCGGGTGCTTCTCAATATCCCTCCTCGTCTCCTCTCTCCTTCGTCCTCCATCCTATGACCCGGAAACCGATCGAGCTCAGCCATCTTGAAGGACAATTCAATTCTCTAATTGCACCGTGAGGAGTCGAGGATCGAGGAGTTAGGAGGCTTCCTGAGGAGTCATGAGCGAGGATACACAGGTGGATCCTATGCGGAAGAGTTTTAACGACTTAAACGTGACGCACGTCTAAATTCTCCTCCCCCTTCACATCGGTCACAATCATTTCAATTTATACTTTACCTTTGCAGTTTATATAAACCACACATCTCACATATTTCAACAGGGTATCTTGCTTTATTATTATTTATTATGAATTTCTTAAATAAACAAACTTCAACAACATAAGGGCAGATCCTTTGAGCGCTGCTGATGACGCGATGAAGTGACGCTCGAGTGATCAAGGATTCCAATGTATAAAAAAAAGTTACATTCGATCCCTCCGTCCTCGCGTCTTTCCCTTGCAGCCTTCCCTCGCATCCTACAGGGGGCGGAGCTGAGACGCGAGGAAAGGAAGCGAGGAAAGGAAACGAGGATGCACAAATAAGAAATGAGAAGCACCCTCCGTCTGAACACCAGAGAGCGCTCTCACACACACTCCGTCTGAACACCAGAGAGCGCTCTCACACACACTCCGTCTGAACACCAGAGAGCGCTCTCACACACACTCCCTCTGAACACCAGAGGGCGCTCACACACACTCCATCTGAACACAAGAGGGCGCTCTCACACACTCTCCGTCTGAACACCAGAGGGCGCCCTCACACACACTCCGTCTGAACACAAGAGGGCGCCCTCACACACACTCCATCTGAACACAAGAGGGCGCTCTCACACACACTCCATCTGAACACCAGAGGGCGCTCTCACACACACTCCATCTGAACACAAGAGGGCGCTCTCACACACACTCCATCTGAACACAAGAGGGCGCTCTCACACACACTCCATCTGAACACAAGAGGGCGCTCTCACACACACTCCATCTGAACACCAGAGGGCGCTCTCACACACACTCCATCTGAACACCAGAGGGCGCTGTCACACACACTCCATCTGAACACCAGAGGGCGCCCTCAAACACACTCCATCTGAACACCAGAGGGCGCTCTCACACACACTCCATCTGAACACAAGAGGGCGCCCTCACACACACTCCATCTGAACACAAGAGGGCGCTCTCACACACACTCCATCTGAACACCAGAGGGCGCTCTCACACACACTCCATCTGAACACCAGAGGGCGCCCTCAAACACACTCCGTCTGAACACCAGAGGGCACTCTCACACACACTCCATCTGAACACCAGAGGGCGCCCTCAAACACACTCCATCTGAACACCAGAGGGCGCTCTCACACACACTCCATCTGAACACCAGAGGGCGCCCTCAAACACACTCCATCTGAACACAAGAGGGCGCTCACACACACTCCATCTGAACACAAGAGGGCGCTCTCACACACTCTCCATCTGAACACCAGAGGGCGCTCTCACACACACTCCATCTGAACACAAGAGGGCGCCCTCACACACACTCCATCTGAACACAAGAGGGCGCTCACACACACTCCATCTGAACACAAGAGGGCGCTCTCACACACACTCCATCTGAACACCAGAGGGCGCTCTCACACACACTCCGTCTGAACACAAGAGGGCGCCCTCAAACACACTCCATCTGAACACAAGAGGGCGCTCTCACACACACTCCATCTGAACACAAGAGGGCGCTCTCACACACACTCTATCTGAACACCAGAGGGCGCTCTCACACACACTCCATCTGAACACCAGAGGGCGCTGTCACACACACTCCATCTGAACACCAGAGGGCGCCCTCAAACACACTCCATCTGAACACCAGAGGGCGCTCTCACACACACTCCATCTGAACACAAGAGGGCGCCCTCACACACACTCTATCTGAACACAAGAGGGCGCTCACACACACTCCATCTGAACACAAGAGGGCGCTGTCACACACACTCCATCTGAACACCAGAGGGCGCCCTCACACACACTCCATCTGAACACAAGAGGGCGCTCTCACACACACTCCATCTGAGCACCAGAGGGCGCCCTCAAACACACTCCATCTTAACACCAGAGGGCGCTCTCACACACACTCCATCTGAACACCAGAGGGGCGCCCTCAAACACACTCCATCTGAACACAAGAGGGCGCTCACACACACTCCATCTGAACACAAGAGGGCGCTCTCACACACACTCCATCTGAACACCAGAGGGCGCTCTCACACACACTCCATCTGAACACCAGAGGGCGCTCTCACACACACTCCATCTGAACACAAGAGGGCGCCCTCACACACACTCCATCTGAACACAAGAGGGCGCTCTCACACACACTCCATCTGAACACCAGAGGGCGCTCTCACACACACTCCGTCTGAACACCAGAGAGCGCTCTCACACACACTCTGTCTGAACACCAGAGGGCGCTCTCACACACACTCCGTCTGAACACCAGAGAGCGCTCTCACACACACTCCGTCTGAACACCAGAGGGCGCTCTCACACACACTCCATCTGAACACCAGAGGGCGCTGTCACACACACTCCGTCTGAACACCAGAGAGCGCTCTCACACACACTCTGTCTGAACACCAGAGGGCGCTCTCACACACACTCCGTCTGAACACCAGAGAGCGCTCTCACACACACTCCGTCTGAACACCAGAGAGCGCTCTCACACACACTCCGTCTGAACACCAGAGAGCGCTCTCACACACACTCCGTCTGAACACCAGAGAGCGCTCTCACACACACTCCCTCTGAACACCAGAGGGCGCTCTCACACACACTCCGTCTGAACACCAGAGGGCGCCCTCACACACACTCCGTCTGAACACAAGAGGGCGCCCTCACACACACTCCATCTGAACACAAGAGGGCGCTCTCACACACACTCCATCTGAACACCAGAGGGCGCTCTCACACACACTCCATCTGAACACAAGAGGGCGCCCTCACACACACTCCATCTGAACACAAGAGGGCGCTCTCACACACACTCCATCTGAACACAAGAGGGCGCTCTCACACACACTCCATCTGAACACCAGAGGGCGCTCTCACACACACTCCATCTGAACACCAGAGGGCGCTGTCACACACACTCCATCTGAACACCAGAGGGCGCCCTCAAACACACTCCATCTGAACACCAGAGGGCGCTCTCACACACACTCCATCTGAACACAAGAGGGCGCCCTCACACACACTCCATCTGAACACAAGAGGGCGCTCTCACACACACTCCATCTGAACACCAGAGGGCGCCCTCAAACACACTCCGTCTGAACACCAGAGGGCGCTCTCACACACACTCCATCTGAACACCAGAGGGCGCTCTCAAACACACTCCATCTGAACACCAGAGGGCGCTCTCACACACACTCCATCTGAACACAAGAGGGCGCCCTCACACACACTCCATCTGAACACAAGAGGGCGCTCTCACACACACTCCATCTGAACACCAGAGGGCGCTCTCACACACACTCCGTCTGAACACCAGAGAGCGCTCTCACACACACTCTGTCTGAACACCAGAGGGCGCTCTCACACACACTCCGTCTGAACACCAGAGAGCGCTCTCACACACACTCCGTCTGAACACCAGAGAGCGCTCTCACACACACTCCGTCTGAACACCAGAGAGCGCTCTCACACACACTCCCTCTGAACACCAGAGGGCGCTCACACACACTCCATCTGAACACAAGAGGGCGCTCTCACACACTCTCCGTCTGAACACCAGAGGGCGCCCTCACACACACTCCGTCTGAACACAAGAGGGCGCCCTCACACACACTCCATCTGAACACAAGAGGGCGCTCTCACACACACTCCATCTGAACACCAGAGGGCGCTCTCACACACACTCCATCTGAACACAAGAGGGCGCTCTCACACACACTCCATCTGAACACAAGAGGGCGCTCTCACACACACTCCATCTGAACACAAGAGGGCGCTCTCACACACACTCCATCTGAACACCAGAGGGCGCTCTCACACACACTCCATCTGAACACCAGAGGGCGCTGTCACACACACTCCATCTGAACACCAGAGGGCGCCCTCAAACACACTCCATCTGAACACCAGAGGGCGCTCTCACACACACTCCATCTGAACACAAGAGGGCGCCCTCACACACACTCCATCTGAACACAAGAGGGCGCTCTCACACACACTCCATCTGAACACCAGAGGGCGCTCTCACACACACTCCGTCTGAACACCAGAGAGCGCTCTCACACACACTCTGTCTGAACACCAGAGGGCGCTCTCACACACACTCCGTCTGAACACCAGAGAGCGCTCTCACACACACTCCGTCTGAACACCAGAGAGCGCTCTCACACACACTCCGTCTGAACACCAGAGAGCGCTCTCACACACACTCCCTCTGAACACCAGAGGGCGCTCACACACACTCCATCTGAACACAAGAGGGCGCTCTCACACACTCTCCGTCTGAACACCAGAGGGCGCCCTCACACACACTCCGTCTGAACACAAGAGGGCGCCCTCACACACACTCCATCTGAACACAAGAGGGCGCTCTCACACACACTCCATCTGAACACCAGAGGGCGCTCTCACACACACTCCATCTGAACACAAGAGGGCGCTCTCACACACACTCCATCTGAACACAAGAGGGCGCTCTCACACACACTCCATCTGAACACAAGAGGGCGCTCTCACACACACTCCATCTGAACACCAGAGGGCGCTCTCACACACACTCCATCTGAACACCAGAGGGCGCTGTCACACACACTCCATCTGAACACCAGAGGGCGCCCTCAAACACACTCCATCTGAACACCAGAGGGCGCTCTCACACACACTCCATCTGAACACAAGAGGGCGCCCTCACACACACTCCATCTGAACACAAGAGGGCGCTCTCACACACACTCCATCTGAACACCAGAGGGCGCTCTCACACACACTCCATCTGAACACCAGAGGGCGCCCTCGAACACACTCCGTCTGAACACCAGAGGGCACTCTCACACACACTCCATCTGAACACCAGAGGGCGCCCTCAAACACACTCCATCTGAACACCAGAGGGCGCTCTCACACACACTCCATCTGAACACCAGAGGGCGCCCTCAAACACACTCCATCTGAACACAAGAGGGCGCTCACACACACTCCATCTGAACACAAGAGGGCGCTCTCACACACTCTCCATCTGAACACCAGAGGGCGCTCTCACACACACTCCATCTGAACACAAGAGGGCGCCCTCACACACACTCCATCTGAACACAAGAGGGCGCTCACACACACTCCATCTGAACACAAGAGGGCGCTCTCACACACACTCCATCTGAACACCAGAGGGCGCTCTCACACACACTCCGTCTGAACACAAGAGGGCGCCCTCAAACACACTCCATCTGAACACAAGAGGGCGCTCTCACACACACTCCATCTGAACACCAGAGGGCGCTCTCACACACACTCCATCTGAACACAAGAGGGCGCCCTCACACACACTCCATCTGAACACAAGAGGGCGCTCACACACACTCCATCTGAACACAAGAGGGCGCTCTCACACACACTCCATCTGAACACCAGAGGGCGCTCTCACACACACTCCGTCTGAACACAAGAGGGCGCCCTCAAACACACTCCATCTGAACACAAGAGGGCGCTCTCACACACACTCCGTCTGAACACCAGAGGGCGCCCTCACACACACTCCGTCTGAACACAAGAGGGCACTCTCACACACACTCCATCTGAACACCGGATGGTGCTCTCACACACACTCCATCTGAACACAAGAGGGCGCCCTCAAACACACTCCATCTGAACACCAGAGGGCGCTCTCACACACACTCCATCTGAACACCAGAGGGCACCCTCAAACACACTCCATCTGAACACAAGAGGGCGCCCTCAAACACACTCCATCTGAACACCAGAGGGCGCCCTCACACACACTCCATCTGAACACAAGAGGGCGCTCTCACACACACTCCATCTGAGCACCAGAGGGCGCCCTCAAACACACTCCATCTGAACACCAGAGGGCGCTCTCACACACACTCCGTCTGAACACAAGAGGGCGCCCTCAAACACACTCCATCTGAACACAAGAGGGCGCTCTCACACACACTCCGTCTGAACACCAGAGGGCGCCCTCACACACACTCCGTCTGAACACAAGAGGGCGCCCTCACACACACTCCATCTGAACACAAGAGGGCGCTCTCACACACACTCCATCTGAACACCAGAGGGGCGCCCTCAAACACACTCCATCTGAACACAAGAGGGCGCTCACACACACTCCATCTGAACACAAGAGGGCGCTCTCACACACACTCCATCTGAACACCAGAGGGCGCTCTCACACACACTCCATCTGAACACAAGAGGGCGCCCTCACACACACTCCATCTGAACACAAGAGGGCGCTCTCACACACACTCCATCTGAACACCAGAGGGCGCTCTCACACACACTCCGTCTGAACACCAGAGAGCGCTCTCACACACACTCTGTCTGAACACCAGAGGGCGCTCTCACACACACTCCGTCTGAACACCAGAGAGCGCTCTCACACACACTCCGTCTGAACACCAGAGAGCGCTCTCACACACACTCCGTCTGAACACCAGAGAGCGCTCTCACACACACTCCCTCTGAACACCAGAGGGCGCTCTCACACACACTCCGTCTGAACACCAGAGGGCGCCCTCACACACACTCCGTCTGAACACAAGAGGGCGCCCTCACACACACTCCATCTGAACACAAGAGGGCGCTCTCACACACACTCCATCTGAACACCAGAGGGCGCTCACACACACTCCATCTGAACACAAGAGGGCGCTCACACACACTCCATCTGAACACAAGAGGGCGCTGTCACACACTCTCCATCTGAACACCAGAGGGCGCTCTCACACACACTCCATCTGAACACAAGAGGGCGCCCTCACACACACTCCATCTGAACACAAGAGGGCGCTCACACACACTCCATCTGAACACAAGAGGGCGCTCTCACACACACTCCATCTGAACACCAGAGGGCGCTCTCACACACACTCCGTCCGAACACAAGAGGGCGCCCTCAAACACACTCCATCTGAACACAAGAGGGCGCTCACACACACTCCATCTGAACACAAGAGGGCGCTCTCACACACACTCCATCTGAACACAAGAGGGCGCTCTCACACACACTCCATCTGAACACCAGAGGGCGCTCTCACACACACTCCATCTGAACACCAGAGGGCGCTCTCACACACACTCCATCTGAACACCAGAGGGCGCTCTCACACACACTCCATCTGAACACCAGAGGGCGCTCACACACACTCCATCTGAACACCAGAGGGCGCTCTCACACACACTCAATCTGAACACCAGAGGGCGCTCTCACACACACTCCATCTGAACACCAGAGGGCGCTCACACACACTCCATCTGAACACCAGAGGGCGCTCTCACACACACTCAATCTGAACACCAGAGGGCGCCCTCACACACACTCCATCTGAACACCAGAGGGCGCCCTCACACACACTCCATCTGAACACCAGAGGGCGCCCTCACACACACTCCATCTGAACACAAGAGAGCGCTCTCACACACACTACATCTGAACACCAGAGGGCGCTCTCACACACACTCCATCTGAACACAAGATGCAAGATGCAAAAAGCTTACAGCACCTGGTATTCCCAGGCTCACCCTCCTCTAAGTCCCTATACTGACCAATTATTGACCAATCATTGAGCGCCGTTGAGCAAGTTGAGCAGCTCAATCAACCAATCACTGAGCTCTGTTGAGCAGGCTGCTTCCTCAACCCACCAATCAGATGGCCGGACCGGATCAAGTGCATCATGTGAGTGACAAGCGTAAACAACACTACTATCATCAATGGACTGAGATCGGTGACAGTGAGATCGGTAACAGCAAACAAGAGGTAAGTCCTGTATATTCTCCAGTATATTCATATAAATGCGTTCTAACAGTTTTTGAACTCGGACTTGTCACGCACTCGGGTGAATTTGTACTCGGACTTGTCACGGACTCGGACATTTTAGACTCGGAAAATTTGCCGAGTACAGTCGAGCCCGGGCACTGGAGGACACAATATTTTATTATTCAAAAATGAAACGAAGCTAACGTTAGTGTTGTTTCAGCGTTGAGCATTGTAGCCAATCACAGACATGTATATTACGCGCATGAACGCAGTGGCAAATCAGAGGCGTTTTAGTCACCATGCGGAGAATTCACTCAAAATGTTCAGAATCAGCGCGAGCTTTATCCTTTCGCAAAAATCTCCTTATAAACAACAAAGTCTAGACGCGATGTAAATAAGAGATTCACTGCAGTGCGGACAACTTCAGTGTTTATGATGAGAGTTTCAGTGAGAGTGCAGAACGCGGTAAGTGGCGTAAGTGATGGCTTAAAGGGAGCGCTATTGACGATCTAAATAATAGTTTTGTTTTTCATGCTTCTAGAGGACCAGTGGTTACATTCACACTGTAAAGTTTGAGGAGTGATAACAGCATTAAAATGTGCGAGTGAACCCGCTAAATTAGTCCTGTGAGTCATGAAATTGCGATGATTTGACATAGTAACCATAGCAACATGAGAACGTGATAACCATTGCAACATTTTGGGGTCTAATAATGTTATGATTTTTGTTACATTATACTTTAGTAATAAGTTTACATACACCTTGCAGAACCTCTAAAATGTTATTTTATTTATTTTTTAATAATACGGATCATAAAAACTTTTTTTTTTTTATACTGCCCTGAAAAAGCTTTTTCACATTACAGATGTTTAAGTAGCCTAGGCTATAGCCTAGTCCACAAGACAAAATACAAACACAAATTACAAGACAAATTACACAAGCTTGATTTTCAATACTGTGTGTCATTACCTGAATGATCCACAACTGTTTTTTTTTTTTTTTTTTTTTTTTTTTTTTTTGTAATGGTTGTTCATGAATCCGTTTGTCCCGAGCAGTTAAACTGCCCATCTTTTCACACTGGGATTCATACACAACTACTGGTATTACAAACACTGAAAACATTCAGTGAAGAAGGAAACATCCATTCAGAGCCAGTAAATTGGTGTAAATTGTTCATATTTTGTTTAAAAATTCATTAATTAATTTAATACTGCCCTTCAGAGGCTAAATACGATATTAACATAAAAGAAAATAAGAAAAATGTGCATATCACTATCTTCTTGATCAAATGTTTACCCCTGGCTCTTAATGCATCGTGTTGCATATTCTTGAGCATTACCTTGCAGATTCTGAATAATGTGACCAATCATAAAGCAGATATCCACCATTTTTGTCTGACAAACAAACCAAATCAAAACTAAAAGGTGTGTATTGACATCTTTTTGCATTTCTAATGTTCATTCATGTTTAAATTGTGCTATAACTAAAATAGATGATCAGTTCACATGCTGCTTGAACTAAGGCACTATACAGTAAAGCGCCACAAAATGGTATTTATTGTTTGAATTTCACAAAATTACTCAATTTTAAAGCTGAGACTTTATTTTATACCAAAAGGACCCTGCTCTGTCTTGTCTGTTGGCGCATTGTCAGTATCCTCTTTGCTCCGCAATAAATTTTTTACTGTGTGAGAACACTGTGTGGAGTGAGAGCGGAATGGCTTGTCAGACGTAGCAACAGTAACTAAGAGGGGCGGGTCTTTGTGAAAGATCAATTTCAAATCATTGAAATCTTTGTGGACTCGGCCGGACTCGACTCGGACTCGGATGTTAAGGACTCAGACTCAAGTCCGACTCGGGCCCATTTGTACTCGGACTTGGACTCGGACTTGATTGGTAAGGACTTGGACTTGACTCGGACTCGACAAAGGTGGACTCGGACCCAACACTAGTAATTCTTGATAGTCTTTGTAATGTTTTACTAAAAAGTAAATACTTTGGAAATACCCAAACACAATCAGGGCTGGACATTAGGACTAACCTACTATCCATACAGGTAGATTTTACCTATGGCTAGTAACACTAATGTTACTGTCACTTGCCAGTTTGTCCTGTTGGAATTGACTACTTACTGTACATTTAAATAGTTTAGGCCTGTTTTGTCTGGCTATCTCCACTAATCTAAACTATTTTGTCTCATAGTAACTGATAAGTCATTAACAGTCAATAACATGTTTAAACACTGAAAACACAAGGCAAGCAAAAATATAAAACCATTACCTTTTGAACTTTTAGAAAAGGTAAATCAGATAACATCCATAAAGATTACTCAGTACTTGTGTAGTATTTTTTTTTAAATTACTAATATTTTACAAAATACCTTTTTACTTCTACTTTAAGTAATAGTAATAGCAGTACTGTTACTTGTGTACATGTTTTGCATCTCCTGGTCTTCCAGTGTTTAGTCCCCTGTACAGTTTGAAAAGAAGAAACTAATCTGAATCTGTTTCTGTTTTATTACAACAGATAAAAAGCATGGATTTGGAGGGACACAAGTGCAGTGTATGTGGCAGTAGTTTCTCTGTGAAGTCCAACCTGACTCGGCACATGCAGCTTCATGGTCCAAAGGGACATGTGTGTGAAGTGTGTGGGAAAAGCTTCTCACTGAAACAGCAGCTGAGCAGCCACCAAAAACAGCACCTGTACCCATGCATCCGTCTGTACAGGCAGGGAGAGGCCAAGCTGCAGTGTACGGATGCAGCTAAGAGTGTGGCAGTGGCCCCCAGCAAAGCAGTAGACCCCAGCTGTCTGGATTCTGAAAAGGCGGAGGCTGCTGCAAAGAAAGCTGGAGGGGAAATGTGGAAAGGCCAGCTAGTTGTCACATTCGGCAAATATGCAGGACAGTCTTTCAGGTGGCTGCTCGAAAATGATGTTGGCTGGGTCATATGGCTGCTGTCTGAATATTGCCAGAAGGGTGAGAAGAACGATCTCCTAAAGTGGCAAAAGGAGCGATTGCTGCAGTATGCCAGAGAGTTCCCGCCTGTCACCTTTCATCTTGACAAACGCTTGGAGGTAACTTTGACCCGTTAACTGAGATTAAATTATATTTACTGTTTTGTTTATAAAAAAAATGTAGTGCATGTGTAAATCGGTTAGGGACATATTAATGCACCGTCAATAGTAAAATCATCAATGTTTACTCTGCACAAAAGCTTGTGCTTTAGACATAGGAAGTGGTAACAGTGTAAGTACTTGTGTTTATGTGGTACAATACAACTCTGTATGTGTTTTTCTATAATTTCTTTATTTTCTGCATGAACAGGAGTCCAGGAAAGACAGAGGAAAGAAGGCTGAATCTACCCTTTCTAAGTTCCAGCAGGATCCTGACTATGCCAGTGATGCTGAATTGTTGGCAGCTGCTGGTAATTAACATTTAACAAGCCATAACTCTATTTTAAAATTCATATAACATTTTCTCACTGATGTATTTCAAACATCTGACTAAATACACTGCCGAAATATCACACATTTTATGGCACCGATAATGACGACAGTAGGTTTAGTATTTCACTTTAATTTTCAGCAGGGTGAGGGATATTATCAAGCTAGCTGCCCCTTTTTCAGTGTAACAGATTTAATGTCTAAATGCTTTGTTGGCATTTAGATAACACATACAAAAATCAATTTAATTTGTTTATGTGAAATGTGGGATTTTTTTTTATTATATTACAATATTTTTTTACACTATTGCCTATATTTTTTGTAGCAGCTCTATACTAAAATGTTTATATTAAATATCATTTGTATTCTCTAAAATTGGATCTGATAACATGGAAAATAGAAACAAACTTTGTTTATTGTGGTAATGCTTGTGTTTGTCATTATATTCACATCTTAAGCAATGTGCTCAATACATTTTGTCTGATTTTTTCTACAGAGACTGTCCTTGAAGAGTCTGAGGTAGCGGTCTCCACACAGCTGACCACCTGGGGAGAGCTCACACCAGCTGTGAGTCAGGACTCTTCCCACAGCCTCAGCACATCTCAGGGAAGACCTTCTTCCCCTGTTGACACCTCTGCCTCAGAAACTGGTAACATCTCGCTCGAGGGCTGGCAGAAATACTGGGAGCATCCACCTCCATCTACACAAGCCAGTGGTATAGCTCCTCCTAACATCAAGTGGCTGAAATGTGATGAGATGTATGGTCTGTTTGAGAGGCCTTCCAGGTACAAGAATGCCAAAGGAGAGATTGTGGAGAGAAGGCTTTTAAAGGAGAAGATGGAATTCCACCCTCCCCCAATTCCTACTTCTGTCAAGGGAGGACTGCCCAACATGATGGCCTTTTTCACAACCCCTGCCTTCTTCTGGCGCCCAGTTGGTGTGATGCAAGCCAAGATCCGCTGCCCTAGCTCCAACTGCCCTGCACCACCAGGTGAATACCTTGAAAAGAAAGGCTTTGGTAGTTATGCCAGGCAAGTGTGTGGGATGAAGTACAATTACACCCTGTTGACGGAGAAGCTGAAGTGTTCACATTGTGAAAAGATGAGGCGGGCAGTGAGTAAGACACATAGTGACGCAGACAGTGAAGATGAAGACAGTCATCATGTTCAGCAGTACATTTGGCTGGCACACAGTCCCAAGATTCTGATGAACTTGGCCCCGGCCATCAGAAGCATGTTTCCTGCCATACTGTGTGGGAAGCGTGCTATTGACAAAGGCGTGGTTACTCTTCTGAATGACAGGGTCAACAGTGTGTCCATGAACAAAGTCCAGAGAGTGCTGCAGCAGGGACATGATGAGTGGTATGTGGAGCGCCGTGACCTGTACCAGACTCTTCTGTATGAAGCCCACACAGCTGGATCTGCATCATCTCAGAAGAGCATCCTGTCCTTTGTCAAAGCTGCTGGTACTTACACCCCTCCTCTGCCCCGGACTCCCCTTCCTTGTGCCCGTGTGCTGAGGCGTGCACACATGATCATGGAGATGGAGAAGATGCCTGTGTACAGAGCCTCAGTCCTCAGTGTGACTGGAGAAATCCTCTGCATTGATGGTACAAGAAAGGTATGTGTATTGTATCAATTCATGAAGTTAAGCAGACTTAATATTTATTTAGTCCCTTTAAAGTGACTTGAGCCAGCTTATTGTTTTGAATAAGGGACTTTGGCCTCACTGTTCAGCGTTCAAATGTGATGGATACAAAATGTACATGCATTGTAATTCATATAAATTATATTGGACAGACAGGTTATTGTTAGAAATTATCAAATTAATGTTCTGCTTTGTGTTTTCCAGGTCCTTAAGAAGATATATGGTGATGGTCAGGGCACCATGCAGTATGTCACCAGTGTGCTGAACGAGTGGGGCCAGTTCTTGACCACAGTGGTGGTGGCAGCTGAGTCTGAGGGGTGTTACAGACGTATGGCCAAAGGTCTGATGGGCCGCTTTGAACGAGCTAGGGCTCCTGCACCAACTGTCATATATGCAGATAACAACTGTTGTCGGTAGGTAATAACACATCCATATACCCTGACAAAATTTGTCATTCATTTAATGTTAAAAAAACAAAGAACACATGCTGAATTTATATTGTTTCAGTGACAGTGGTTCGTCCTTCCTGGAGAACCTGTTCGGGGACTGGGTGCAGAAGGGCACTGTGGTCAGACTGGACATTCGACACTGGCTGCACCGCTGGGATGCTGTTGTCATCAAACAGAGCCATGCCAAGTATGGGGTGTTCATGAGTGCCCTTGCAGGTGCAGTGCTGGCCTACTACAAGGACGATATGATGCTCCTAATCCAGGCAGTCAGGAAGGGCAACCAGGAGTTGTACGCCAGTCTTTCAGACGAGGACATGATAGCCTTCCTCAAACCTCACCAGATCAGGTCCTATGTCAGACGGATCACCCGTGGGGTTGAGGTTAAGTGTAATATTAATCCATGTATAATCTTTATGTATAAGAAGCTCAAAACATACTTCACTAAAATTAACTAAGTTGTCACACTACTATATTTCATTTTGGAAATACTTCCAATTATTGAAATAATTTCACATTTTAAGCGATATAACTATATAAAATAAATGTGAATGATTGTTACAGGAGACAGCTTCAGCAATTGAGTCCATCATTACGGAGTTCAAGGGACCTGCAGGCCTTGACATTGATGGAATCCACCTGTTCAAATCAGCACAGGCAGTGGATTCTCACTGGGCAACTGCAAGCAAGCATCTTAGTTGTATGCAGGTGGGTAAACATTTTTTAACTAATCATTGTAAAATCATACAAACTCAAACTCACAGAAACCATAATAAATAAGCAACGTATGTTTTATAGGACCCCCCTGGCATACAGCTGTATGTGTCAGTGAAGGTGGTGGTGCTGAATGGTGTCCGCCTGAACAAGTACAGGTGTCGGCGAGGCAGTAATTCCTTGGAGGGTTTGCACTCACACCTGTACAATGCCATTCCCTCACAGAGATGTGGAGTTATGCCATTCCAAGTAAGTATAAACAGCTTTAATATTTAAAATAAATATTGATTACACATCATTGTTCATAAGCATATTTTACCTGTATCCTACCTGCTTTTGTGCTACCCTCTCTTCCTGTGCGTGTGTGAGCTCTATGCTGTTCACATAGCATCAACCGGGTGTATGAGATGCGCACACACAAAATAGCCTATTGCGGACAAAAGACAAATTGTATGTCATGCTGCTGGGCGATGCCCACTTTGTAATCAAAATTAGTTTCTGATGTACAATAATGCATGAATGGTCATGTCTTTCAGGTGTATCTGATTGCATTTGCTGTGCAGTGGAACAGCCGTATGGAATCACTCCGGGTTGCTGGTGGCCATGGCAGGCAGACGTGGTGTATGGACCCGCGGCAGATTCAGCGCCTGAATCAGCAGGCTGATGTGCTCTTCGGTAAAGAGCATGTCCTCGAGCCCAACTTTGCCACTCCAATGCCCTACCCTGCTGTATACAAGGACCCAGACGAGGAGGAGCTCCTTGGAGTAGAGTATGCCATGTGCCAGTCAACCAGCTTCACTGCAAGGGATTACTATGCCCAGCAAGGTACACAATCTTGCATTATAACAATATACATACATACTGAGCAGTCAAATACCTATAAATATCATGCATATTCTATCCATGACAAGTATGTATGATATAGTTCATTTTTATTTTTCATAATATGAAACAAATGAACTGCAGCATTGCCATGTTGTATTAATTAGTCTACTGTTAGTTGTTGTAACTGCCTAGACACACTGGTGATTAGTACATTACATATTTGCAGTTGAGGAAGAGCAGTCCCGTGAAGAAGAGGAGACGGCTGAACAAAGCGAGGACAAGCTGGCAGATGAGGGTGTAGACATGGGTGCAGAGTCAGAGGAGGATCCTATGGACACTGTCAGTGACAAACATGTCATCCTCACTCAATCAGAACAGGTGGAGGAGGAGGACAGTCCTGCTCTGCAGGATGTGCTGATGACCCAGAGCCATCTGCATCTTCCTGGGCTGGAGGAAGTGGAAGCCTTGGCCCTGCTCATTTTAGAACTGGCAGACAACAGTGACCGTCACCTAGTGCCAGCTGACCTAAGGCTGAAGATTGGCAATGCAGTTGGTGCTCTGCATGAGCATGACAGGTCTGCAGCCAACTTTGTAAAAAGGTATGAGTCAAGGTGGGGTTACACCCTGTTTGGCAGATGCTTGGGAGCTGACACACCTGAGACCAGAGCAGCACAGAAGACAAAGTTTTCCTGGATGAGGTACCCTCAGGCTGCCCAGGTGACTGAGGATAGTCGTCTGTTGTACCTCATTATTAAGATGCTGAAAAACCGGCCACCAGCCAGTCGTCTCACCTCCCCCACTAAAATCACCAATGCAATCAAGGGCCAGTATAAAAGGATTGTAGACCGAGTCAGAGACGATCCCATCCTCAAAGGTCTCTCCATTCCTCTGCCCAATCTGAATGCCAAGTCCATCTCTACATTCATGGCACGGGAAGAGAAGAAGGCTAACTACAGGGCAACAGTAATGCCAAAGGTGAAACCCCACCAAAGAGTGCTGTCAGAAGAACCAATGCCAGCAGCTCCTACTCTGCCAGAATCCCTTCCAGCTCCAGATCGACCTCAGGTTCAGTACCAGAGCCTACGTCATGCAGCTGGGAAAAGGCATGGTCAGAAGCGGAAGTAAGTTGTTCAGTTCTTCATGTCACAAGTATGTGACTTTACTACTTTATTAAAATATGTGAACATATCTGAATTTATCAGCTGAATGGTTTAAACTTAAACACAACAAACCATGTGAATTGATAGTCATACACATTATTTCTCATGAATTATACTCATCATCGTATGTATGATTTATTTTTGCAGGGTTGATGTGGAAATGCTTGGGAACCGGCCCATTCAACCTAAACCCCCTGTGGCCATGTACATCCCACCCAGAGCGTCAGCAGCACCTGTCCTGGTAGTGGTTCCTGCACAGCCACAGGGACCATCCATGATGCTCTGTGGGGCATCCAGCAGTCAAGGGTTCATACCTTTCACACCACCTCCTGCGCTGACATCCAGACCAATCAAGCCTCATAAATCCATGAAGCCTTGTGGGGCCTGCCAAGTACCCCAGTGTGGTGGGCAGCGCAAGAGGTACACGCCCTCCAAAGACAAGGCTGCTGAAAGTAGCCAAAAAATATTTACCTATTGCCCAGCAACTAGGAAGTCCACCACTTCAGGTTTTGAAGGTGTTGTGTTCAACAGTTTTGAACACTTCAAAAGTGTAGTAGATGAGGAACTAAAAAAGAAAAAAAAATAACAACTAGAGAGCCAACTCCATCTGCAACTACATCCCCCAAATCACATTCCCCAAGTCATTATTGCTACAATATCTGCCTCTTATACCAATTCACCGATTCATTATACACCATATATAAAACACATACCTATTTTCTCATAGAAAAAAAAAGATGTGTTTTTAGTGAATGTAAATATCTGCTTAACATTGCATACTATTGCACTGCATTACCTCATCTCCTTGTATATAGTACGTATATTGTATATTGCTTAATGTGTACATGTATAAATCTTGTAATAAGAATCCTGTAAATAATAACTTATTAGTTCCTATTTTGCTAAATTTTCTGCTAAATTACTTAATAATTAATGTTAATTCTATTCTGTTTACATTGTTACCTGTGTTATTGTTATTGTTGTTGTGTTGTTTATTTATTTCTGATATGTAGATATATATTGTTGAACAAATAAAATAAAAGAATGTTTCCAAATACATGATTCCTTTCACTGCTGTTTCCCCATTTGTCCACTTGATAGAGGTAAAGACTGTCACATGAAACTGTATTGAGTATAAGAGAGGCTGAATTACTTACCAGTAAGGTAAAGATAAAGTCTTTTTCTAAAATCCATTAAGGCCCTTTTATGTGTACATTTTACATGCTCCCTACAGGGCGAATGGGGCCAATAGAGTGAATAATATCTCAGATATGAGCAAATTACACTTTGTTCAAGTAGCCTACCCTAATATAGTTTCTTAGATTTTTTTTCAGTGATCTTGCAAACATTGTAACTAAAAGTCTCAAGTTTATTTGTAAAGTGCATCCATTCATACTTCAAACAGATATGAGCAAACACATTTGTTACATTACTTGTTTTAATTAAAGCATTATGTTTGTTACATTACGTGACAGACATCTTATTATACTTAATAAAACATTCAAGTCAGAGATTCTAGTCTTCATGGTCTTATTCACAAAAACATAAAAAAGAACAGTAAACCATTTCAGAGGTAAACGAGACAATGGTCTCTCTTTCCATTTGGCCCCTCCCCTCTCTCCTATCTCTTTCCATTTGGCCCCTCCCCTCTCTCCTATCTCTTTCCATTTGGCCCCTCCCCTCTCTCCTATCTCTTTCCATTTGGCCCCTCCCCTCTCCTCTCTCCTGCTAATCTGTTTTTTTTTTTGTTTTTTTTCACGGTGATCAGGACCCAGGATAGGGACTTGGAGGGGTCATGGGCCATTCCCAGGCGGTCTGCCATCCAAGTACTAACCAGGCCCGACTCTGCTTAGCTGCGAAGCTAAGCAGCTGCGTGGCCTGCGTGGCGTGAAGCTGCGTGGCGTGAGCGTGGCGTTTCTGTTGCGTGGCGTGAGCGTGGCGTTTCTGTTGCGTGTCAGCTGCGTGGCGTGAGCGTGGCGTTTCTTTTGCGTGTCAGCTACGTGGCGTGTGCGTGGCGTTTCTGTTGCGTGTCAGCTGTGTGGCGTGAGCGTGGCGTTTCTGTTGCGTGTCAGCTGCGTGGTGTGAGCGTGGCGTTTCTGTTGCGTGTCAGCTGCGTGGCGTGAGCGTGGCGTTTCTGTTGCGTGTCAGCTGCGTGGTGTGAGCGTGGCGTTTCTGTTGCGTGTCAGCTGCGTGGCGTGTGCGTGGCGTTTCTGTTGCGTGTCAGCTGTGTGGCGTGAGCGTGGCGTTTCTTTTGCGTGTCAGCTACGTGGCGTGTGCGTGGCGTTTCTGTTGCGTGTCAGCTGTGTGGCGTGAGCGTGGCGTTTCTGTTGCGTGTCAGCTGCGTGGTGTGAGCGTGGCGTTTCTGTTGCGTGTCAGCTGCGTGGCGTGAGCGTGGCGTTTCTGTTGCGTGTCAGCTGCGTGGCGTGAGCGTGGCGTTTCTTTTGCGTGTCAGCTACGTGGCGTGTGCGTGGCGTTTCTGTTGCGTGTCAGCTGTGTGGCGTGAGCGTGGCGTTTCTGTTGCGTGTCAGCTGCGTGGTGTGAGCGTGGCGTTTCTGTTGCGTGTCAGCTGCGTGGCGTGAGCGTGGCGTTTCTGTTGCGTGTCAGCTGCGTGGTGTGAGCGTGGCGTTTCTGTTGCGTGTCAGCTGCGTGGCGTGTGCGTGGCGTTTCTGTTGCGTGTCAGCTGCATGGCGTGAGCGTGGCGTTTCTGTTGCGTGTCAGCTACGTGGCGTGTGCGTGGCGTTTCTGTTGCGTGTCAGCTACGTGGCGTGTGCGTGGCGTTTCTGTTGCGTGTCAGCTGCGTGGCGTGAGCGTGGCGTTTCTGTTGCGTGTCAGCTGCGTGGCGTGTGCGTAGCGTTTCTGTTGCGTGTCAGCTGCGTGGCGTGAGCGTGGCGTTTCTGTTGCGTGTCAGCTACGTGGCGTGTGCGTGGCGTTTCTGTTGCGTGTCAGCTACGTGGCGTGTGCGTGGCGTTTCTGTTGCGTGTCAGCTGCGTGGCGTGAGCGTGGCGTTTCTGTTGCGTGTCAGCTACGTGGCGTGTGCGTGGCGTTTCTGTTGCGTGTCAGCTGCGTGGCGTGAGCGTGGCGTTTCTGTTGCGTGTCAGCTGCGTGGCGTGAGCGTGGCGTTTCTGTTGCGTGGCGTGAGCGTGGCGTTTCTGTTGCGTGTCAGCTGCGTGGCGTGAGCGTGGCGTTTCTTTTGCGTGTCAGCTACGTGGCGTGTGCGTGGCGTTTCTGTTGCGTGTCAGCTGTGTGGCGTGAGCGTGGCGTTTCTGTTGCGTGTCAGCTGTGTGGCGTGAGCGTGGCGTTTCTGTTGCGTGTCAGCTACGTGGCGTGTGCGTGGCGTTTCTGTTGCGTGTCAGCTGCGTGGCGTGAGCGTGGCGTTTCTGTTGCGTGTCAGCTGCGTGGCGTGAGCGTGGCGTTTCTGTTGCGTGTCAGCTGCGTGGTGTGAGCGTGGCGTTTCTGTTGCGTGTCAGCTGCGTGGCGTGTGCGTGGCGTTTCTGTTGCGTGTCAGCTGCGTGGCGTGAGCGTGGCGTTTCTGTTGCGTGTCAGCTGCGTGGCGTGTGCGTGGCGTTTCTGTTGCGTGTCAGCTACGTGGCGTGTGCGTGGCGTTTCTGTTGCGTGTCAGCTGCGTGGCGTGAGCGTGGCGTTTCTGTTGCGTGTCAGCTGCGTGGCGTGTGCGTAGCGTTTCTGTTGCGTGTCAGCTGCGTGGCGTGAGCGTGGCGTTTCTGTTGCGTGTCAGCTACGTGGCGTGTGCGTGGCGTTTCTGTTGCGTGTCAGCTACGTGGCGTGTGCGTGGCGTTTCTGTTGCGTGTCAGCTGCGTGGCGTGAGCGTGGCGTTTCTGTTGCGTGTCAGCTACGTGGCGTGTGCGTGGCGTTTCTGTTGCGTGTCAGCTGCGTGGCGTGAGCGTGGCGTTTCTGTTGCGTGTCAGCTGCGTGGCGTGAGCGTGGCGTTTCTGTTGCGTGTCAGCTACGTGGCGTGTGCGTGGCGTTTCTGTTGCGTGTCAGCTGTGTGGCGTGAGCGTGGCGTTTCTGTTGCGTGTCAGCTGCGTGGCGTGAGCGTGGCGTTTCTGTTGCGTGTCAGCTGCGTGGCGTGTGCGTAGCGTTTCTGTTGCGTGTCAGCTGCGTGGCGTGAGCGTGGCGTTTCTGTTGCGTGTCAGCTACGTGGCGTGTGCGTGGCGTTTCTGTTGCGTGTCAGCTACGTGGCGTGTGCGTGGCGTTTCTGTTGCGTGTCAGCTGCGTGGCGTGAGCGTGGCGTTTCTGTTGCGTGTCAGCTACGTGGCGTGTGCGTGGCGTTTCTGTTGCGTGTCAGCTACGTGGCGTGTGCGTGGCGTTTCTGTTGCGTGTCAGCTGCGTGGCGTGAGCGTGGCGTTTCTGTTGCGTGTCAGCTGCGTGGCGTGAGCGTGGCGTTTCTGTTGCGTGTCAGCTACGTGGCGTGTGCGTGGCGTTTCTGTTGCGTGTCAGCTGCGTGGCGTGAGCGTGGCGTTTCTGTTGCGTGTCAGCTGCGTGGCGTGTGCGTAGCGTTTCTGTTGCGTGTCAGCTGCGTGGCGTGAGCATTCGTTTCTGTTGCGTGTCAGCTGCGTGGCGTGGCGTTTCTTTTGCGTGTCAGCTGCGTGGCGTGAGCGTGGCGTTTCTGTTGCGTGTCAGCTGCGTGGCGTGAGCGTGGCGTTTCTGTTGCGTGTCAGCTGCGTGGCGTGAGCGTGGCGTTTCAGTTGCGTGTCAGCTGTTTGGCGTGAGCGTGGCGTTTCTGTTGCGTGTCAGCTGCGTGGCGTGAGCATTCGTTTCTGTTGCGTGTCAGCTGCGTGGCGTGAGCGTGGCGTTTCAGTTGCGTGTCAGCTGTTTGGCGTGAGCGTGGCGTTTCTGTTGCGTGTCAGCTGCGTGGCGTGGCGTTTCTTTTGCGTGTCAGCTGCGTGGCGTGAGCGTGGCGTTTCTGTTGCGTGTCAGCTGCGTGGCGTGAGCGTGGCGTTTCTGTTGCGTGTCAGCTGCGTGGCGTGAGCGTGGCGTTTTCCATGTCTTTGCACACCAGAAGCGTGACTGACGCTGTGCTGCTGCTGCTGCTAGGTGAAGCTTCATTGGTGATATATATGACATATAGGGCAGCAAAGACAACGTCGGGCAGTGTTGACGGCAATAGGCTACAGAATATTTCGTTCTGTATTGACAGGTGCAGTATTTGAAAATCAAGAATTTTTTTTTAAATTGCATTTATATTTGCATATATGTCAAACCCTAGACACTTTCAAACATCAAAATCATATTTATTAATATGTATTCGTGTCAAAATGTCATATAAACATCTTTTCCTATTAAATTTTGCTTGGAAACGCTTCCGTGTTGCGTGAAAAATAGGCGTCGGTTCTATTTCAAGCATGCACGCGTTTTCCGCGCGGCTCGGGCCGCGCCTGAGACGCGCGTGTCATTCAGGCAGTGTGTAAGCTCTAACCTGTTAACATGGGAACCGAAATAAAAACAGACACGCCACGCATCTGAGACGCTTACAGTGCTGATCCACTTGTCCGACACGACACGTGGTGTCGCGTCGCCTCCCCACATTGGTACGTTGATGGGCGTTTACCTCCATGGGCGTGGTTTTGACCGAGCGGGAAATGTAGCGTATTAGAACAGAGGACCTGCGAGAGACTTCCCTCCGTCTCCATATGCTCTACTTCTATTGGATAGACACGCCGCGTTTGACGGAATTCATTTGCATAAAGATGGGCATCGGCCAGCTTTTTGACGCGCAGGACTATTTCAAATGAAGCGCCGCCTTCCCGGAATGCTTTGCGGGTGCGACAAAGTCGCGTGACGTCACCCATAGGAATATAGTGGAGCGCGGCGCGACAGAAGTGTCGCACGGACAAGTGGATCAGCGCCGTTACGCCACGCATCCAGTGTGTCAAGTGGGAAAATCAATCCAACTGTTGACTTCATCGATGCATTGGCACAGGGAGTCAATGGGGCTGTAATCGTTAGGCGATAGGGCTAAGTAGAGCTGTGTTTCGTCTGCATAGCTGTGGTAGGAAATTTGGTTCTTTCTCATTATTTGGCTCATTGGGAGCATATACAGGTTGAACAGGAGTGGCGCAAGAATTGAGCCTTGAGGGACTCCGCATGTCATGGATGTCCACTCAGACTTATGGTCTCCTATACTCACATAATAACCTCTCCCATCTAAGTATGACCTGAACCATTTTAGGACTATCCCAGAAACCCCCACCCAGTTTTCCAGCCTGTCAAGAAGTATGTTATGATCGACAGTGTCAAATGCAGAACTGAGGTCGAGTAGTACCAGCACTGATATTTTGCCTGAATCAGTATTTTGAATCAGTATTCACTGACGTGGCAACATCTGGAGCGGAGGGCCCGAGACCGGAGAGGTTGGAAGAGCTTCGTCGATGGCCTATGTTCCTATTGGAATTTAAAGGCCTAAGTAAGTAAGTATTTAAGCGAATATCGTTTATTATCTTTATGAGCGCCGTCTCTGTGCTGTGATGTGGTCGGAAACCAGATTGAAAATGGTCAAAGTATCCATTCGAACATAAGAATTTGTTCAGCTGATTAAAGACAACTTTTTCAATGATCTTGCCTATGAAAGGAAGATTTGAGATCGGTCTATAGTTGCTTAATATGGTCTTATCCAGATTGCTCTTTTTCAGGAGGGGCTTGATAACTGTAGCCTGACTACGTCAGACTTCCTACTTCCGCTTAATTTCATTTCGCTTCTGTAGTCAGTCTGAGACAGCAGCTTATCTTTCAGTTTGCCACCGGCTTTCGGACGGCCGGGCCAATCAACGAACAGAGGGCGGGCTGAGAGCCGCGACGTAGACGCTGATTGTACCGTGGATGCATAGATTTACTTCACAATAATCTGCAAAAGTTGCGCACAGCCATGTTTACTCCGGTATTTCGATCGATGGTTTTGTTTTCGCATCATACATGTGTTTACAGTGGAAGTTAGATGCGGCTGAGCATGCGCATAACACACGCCATAACCAAACGTCATGTGATTGGCTTACGGGTAACCAATGATTTTAAACTTCAGACAAGCGCCCCCTAGCAAGAGAGAAAACACTTCTCTATTATGCCATTCCAGACTCTATCTACAAAGCAAAGCGAAGTAGCAGAGTCTGGTATTACCAGGCTATGATAACTGCAGTTTTCAGGGAGTTTGGAAAACTCCCAGAGAGAAGTGAATCATTTACCACTTCTAGAAGATCTGCTTCTAAACTGTTTAACACACTTTTGAAAAATGATGTGGGAAGAGTGTCAAGAGCGCAGGTTGATGTTTTAAGGTGCTGTACAGTTTCTTCCAAAATTTTGCCATCAATTTCTTTGAAGTCAGACATAGTAGATTCAAGATTCAAGATTCAAATAGCTTTATTGGCATGGTGAAAAAAATCTTTACATTGCCAAAGCATTCATAACACTATATAATAAAAAATAAATAAATAAATAATAATAAAAAAATCAAAATTACATGAAAATAAACATAGCAGTTAAAATGTCTAATCTTTCAATATTTCTACAGTTGGTAGCTCTGTGCTGCTGGAGGCTCTTTGGTCGTGACAGGACCTCACGTACCGGGCAGCCAGGGCTGAGCTCGCTGGGCTTTCTCCAAGCAGGAGTGGGAGTTTGTCCAGATTTGATTTCAGATGGAAGTCTTTCTGGTGGGCTGTGAAAAGGGGATAGAAAGTGTCCCTAATGTCTATATAATTGGGGCAGGAAGTCAAAAAGTGTAGCTCTGTTTCCACTTGATTCTCTGAGCAGTGAGGGCACAGTCGCTCCTCCCTCGGCAGCCAGCTCTGCCTGTGTCTGCCCTTCTCTATGCTCAGACTGTGGTCACTGAGTCTGTACATGCTCAGCACTCTCCTCAGTTTAGGGTCGCACACTTCACTCAGGTATCCTGCCAATTCATATCTTCTGTTTAGGGCCAAATAGCATTCCAGTTTACTCTGTTTGTCTGTTGCTTCTGTCCAATGTTTGAGGTATTTTTCTTTTTGTGTTTTAATGATTTGGTTTGGTCTGGCTGTGTTTTTATGGTCAGTTTGTGACGTCAGCTCTAAGACCAGTCGGCCTAGGGCGTTTCTCTCTGGCTTCAGCTCTTGGTGGGTCAGGGCTTTGTGATGGAGGGTCTGTTCATCGTTATTTTTTAAGTGGGCATGGAATTTAATGGCTCTTTTTTGAATGGTTATCACAAGGGGGTATAGTCCTAGTTCTGCTCTACAGGCATTATTTGGGGTTTTGCGCTGAACTCGTAGCAGGATTTTGCACAGCTCGGTCTGCAGAGTCTCTATTGGGTGTTTGTCCCATTTAGTGAACTCTTGGTCTGTGAGTGGACCCCAGACTTCACACCCGTACAGCGCGATGGGCTCGATTACTGTTTTGATTATTTTTAGCCAGATTCTGATTGGGATGTCAATTTGGATATTTCTCTTGAGAGACAAGGCACAGAGAGCTTTTTATGCTATTAAGATGATTCGTAAATGTTTTGTAGCTGTGAATTCGTAATAATTCTACGTTGCAGATACGTTTCAGCATCTATCCAAATGTACAAAAAAGTATGTTTTCAATCTGTTGATAGGTTATAGACTTTCTACTGATATAAACTGTTTTTCACTTTAATTAGATAGTCCTAAAAGATATCTACTAACACTTAGTGGATAATGTCTATTAATAGTCAACTGATCATAAACAATATATTAATCTGTTGATAGGTTATAGACTTTCTACTGATATAAACTGTTTTTCACTTTAATTAGATAATCCTAAATGTATCTACTAACACTTAGTGGATAATGTCTATTAATAGTCTACTGATCATAAACAATTTATTTGTTGACAAGCAACAGATCTAATCTTTAGTTGACTATCAACAGATTATCTACAAATGGTTAACACTTTTTTAAAAACAGTTTTAAATCAGCTAAAATAATCATTAATTTGATGCATATGAGACCCCTTGAGTAGGATATACAGTATCATATACTTCATATGCTGAAATGACTGTTGACATTTAACTGACAGATTGATCTTGAGTTGTTGGTACTCAATCTACAGAAAGTTAGTTGACAATTGAAAGTTAGTCGCCAATTGGTTAATAACCTGTTGCAAAATAATATTGACAGTCAACAGGCACTTTTTTGTAAAATCTGTAGATTAACACGTGAATCGTACCTTTTAGTCTATAGGCAGTCAGTTGAACGTATGTTACTTGTCTGTTGAAACAGCGTTGTTGAATGTCAACTGATGCATTGTTGACAAGCTACTGAATGGCTACTAATAACTAGTAAAGTCTCAACAAACGGACTATCAAAATAAAGTGTTACCGGGATTTTTAATGACCACAGAGAGTCAGGACCTCAGTTTAACGTCTCATCCGAAGGACGGACAAACATTATTTACATACCTGACTTTTTTTTTTTTTTGACTTGCGACTGTGCCCCTGGCTGACCTTGTGAAGACAGCTGTGGGTTTGGAGAAAGAAAAGTACTCATACACCAAATAAATCTTTAACTTATTATTTAAAATTCTTGAAGATCACAAGTGTGGCAGTACCATAGGTACTTAAGTAAAGTACTTCTTATTGCGATTGAATTAAGGTTGCTCCATTAACTCTACGTGTTTCATTTTCTCGTTTATGTCCATCCTGTTTGTGATAATCCTAATTTGTTTCAACAAGCACTGATCCTGCGCTGACTTGTTCAGGGAACGCAAGGGGTGGGAGAATGGTTAAGTGTTCATGGGACACTGACATTCCCAATTATTTTGAATGTTTTAAATGTGTTGGCCATTTTCAATGTGAAAGTGCCCAAGGAACAATCGTTGCCCAGTAACATTGCTCAAAAAGTTGCACCTAGTAAGTTTTACTTTATCAAGCAGCAAAAAAGTTATAGCATGGTGTGTTTGAGTTCATTTCGTTGAAAAGAGCCCTAACCTGCATCAAGCTCTATGGGGGAAAAACACTGGAAGTCAAGTAAAGTTAAGGTCAAACACTTGTAACTCTTTAAATTTGTTCTAATTACCTTGCCGCTCCGTGGATTCCGCCTGCTCCACTTGCCCCTCTGTGGATTCCGCCTGCTCCACTTGCCCCTCTGTGGATTCTGCCTGCTCCACTTGCCCCTCTGTGGATTCCGCCTGCTCCACTTGCCCCTCTGTGGATTCCGCCTGCTCCACTTGCCGCTCCGTGGATTCCGCCTGCTCCACTTGCCCCTCTGTGGATTCCGCCTGCTCCACTTGCCCCTCCGTGGATTCCGCCTGCTTCACTTGCCCCTCTGTGGATTCCGCCTGCTCCACTTGCCGCTCCGTGAATTCCGCCTGCTCCACTTGCCCCTCCGTGGACTCCGCCTGCTTCACTTGCCCCTCTGTGGATTCCGCCTGCTCCACTTGCCGCTCTGTGGATTCCGCCTGCTCCACTTGCCCCTCCGTGGACTCCGCCTGCTCCACTTGCCCCTCCGTGGATTCCGCCTGCTCCACTTGCCCCTCTGTGGATTCCGCCTGCTCCACTTGCCCCTCCGTGGAGGGATCTGCAGGGATCTCTTGCATGCACGGATTGGGATATTTTTCAAGGAGACTTGGAGCACAGGATTTTGGTAATCACAGATTACATAAAATTCTGCATATCATCTACTATACCCACAAGGATATTTATGAAGTACCCCAACTCCAATCCCTGGATTACATCACACATTAAAATTACAATGAAAGAAAGGCTCAAAGCCTTCCAGCGTGAGGACTGGAACACTGTCAATACACTAAATAGACAGATTAAAAATGACATAACCAAGGCCAAACTCAGGTATAAAGACAAGATTGAACAGGAGTTCAGCTATACCAGACAGGCTTACCAGAAAATTAAAGTACTTACTGGTCAAGCATCTAACACCGGGCACAGTATAACAACTAATCCTGCCACTTCTGCTGACTCTCTGAACTCTTTCTTTACACGCTTTGATACCGTTGACCATTCTGCTCTCTGTGATGAGCTGCTCAGTGCCCTGCCACTAGACCCCCCATCTCGGCCTCCGTTTACAGTGGAGGATGTACGCCAGCAGTTGAGCAGGTGTAAAATGGTCAAGGCACCGGGTCCAGATGGCATCCCAGCCCGGGTGCTTAAGCTGTGTGCTATGGAGCTGTCCCCAATACTACACACTATTTTCTGGGACTCTTTCAGGTCGGCACACATCCCCACAGTCTGAGCCATCTGAGCCACATCACTACAGACCAATTGCACTTACCCTTATCATGATGAAGTGCCTGGAAAAGCTCATCCTTCACTCCATCCTCCCTGCTGTTAGACCTCTGCTGGACCCATATCAATTTGCCTACAAGGCTAAGCGGGGAACGGAGGATGCCGTGGCATGTCTCCTCCACCCCCTTCTGCAACATCTTGAGGCACCTGGTACCTTTGCATCTATCATCTTCATCGACTTCAGCTCAGCCTTCAATACAATACAACGGCACCAGATGATCAGGAAGCTCCAAACCCTCAACCTGTCCCCACTCTTCATTCACTGGATTCACAACTTTCTCAGCAATAGACCACAAGCTGTCAGAATCGGATCAGTCACCTCATCCACCATAATCACCAACACCGGCGCTCCCCAGGGGTGTGTACTCAGCCCCTTCCTGTACACACTCTATACCAATGATTGTACCAGCCCTTTCCCTGTCACCACATATTTCAAATACTCAGATGACACTGCCATTCTAGCACTTCTTAAGGACAGTAACTCCATAACTGCTAACCACCAGTCTGTGACCCACTTCACTAAGTGGTGCTCCGACAACTTCCTGGAGCTGAACGTAGACAAGACCAAGGAGCTACTCATCCACACCCAAGCCCACACCCCGGATCTGGCACCTACTAACATTTACAACAAAATAGTTGAACGTGTCAATCACTTCAAATACCTCGGACTCACACTGGACAATAAACTTACCTTTGAGCAACATGTTATCAATACTCATAAACGCTCCCAGCAGAAACTTCACATTCTCCGCAAGCTCCGTGCCCTCTGTGTCACCCCTAAACATCTCTTACTGTTATACACCAGCATCATCCAACCCATCCTTCTTTACTGCTCCCCCTGTTACTATAATATGCTATCCATCACCAATAGAAATAAACTCACCAAGGTCACCCATATTGCATCCAAAATCATCAGCCTGCCCATTATAGACCTCGGCCACCAAAACAATAAAGCCATCACACGCATGGCCCGGTCTGTCAGCAGAGACCCAGATCATCCCCTCCATAGCCACTTCTGCCTGCTGCCCTCAGGCCGCAGGTACAGGACCTTGAGGTGGAAGCGGGCACGCTTCAGTAAAAGCTTTGTCCCCTCTGCCATCGATGCTCTTAATGGTTTTAAGCGCTAATCCTGCTCCTCACCATCTGCAGATGTGTTGTGTGTGTATTTGTTCATGTTGTTTGTATCTGACAGTGTTTGTGAAAAAGAATTTCCCCCAGGGGACAATAAAGGTCTATCTATCTATCTAAAATGAACCTATCTTCTGTAGGTAGTCCTGGGCAAAGGTGGAGAGTGTGCAGCAAGGCGTTAATATTTCGCACTTAATTAAGTAGCAGAACTGGTTTGTAGCCAATGGCATGGAGTTTCTGCTCCACTTGCCCCTCTGTGGATTCCGCCTGCTCCACTTGCCCCTCCGTGGAGGGATCTGCAGGGATCTCTTGCATGCACGGATTGGGATATTTTTCAAGGAGACTTGGAGCACAGGATTTTGGTAATCACAGATTACATAAAATTCTGCATATCATCTACTATACCCACAAGGATATTTATGAAGTACCCCAACTCCAATCCCTGGATTACATCACACATTAAAATTACAATGAAAGAAAGGCTCAAAGCCTTCCAGCGTGAGGACTGGAACACTGTCAATACACTAAATAGACAGATTAAAAATGACATAACCAAGGCCAAACTCAGGTATAAAGACAAGATTGAACAGGAGTTCAGCTATACCAGACAGGCTTACCAGAAAATTAAAGTACTTACTGGTCAAGCATCTAACACCGGGCACAGTATAACAACTAATCCTGCCACTTCTGCTGACTCTCTGAACTCTTTCTTTACACGCTTTGATACCGTTGACCATTCTGCTCTCTGTGATGAGCTGCTCAGTGCCCTGCCACTAGACCCCCCATCTCGGCCTCCGTTTACAGTGGAGGATGTACGCCAGCAGTTGAGCAGGTGTAAAATGGTCAAGGCACCGGGTCCAGATGGCATCCCAGCCCGGGTGCTTAAGCTGTGTGCTATGGAGCTGTCCCCAATACTACACACTATTTTCTGGGACTCTTTCAGGTCGGCACACATCCCCACAGTCTGAGCCATCTGAGCCACATCACTACAGACCAATTGCACTTACCCTTATCATGATGAAGTGCCTGGAAAAGCTCATCCTTCACTCCATCCTCCCTGCTGTTAGACCTCTGCTGGACCCATATCAATTTGCCTACAAGGCTAAGCGGGGAACGGAGGATGCCGTGGCATGTCTCCTCCACCCCCTTCTGCAACATCTTGAGGCACCTGGTACCTTTGCATCTATCATCTTCATCGACTTCAGCTCAGCCTTCAATACAATACAACGGCACCAGATGATCAGGAAGCTCCAAACCCTCAACCTGTCCCCACTCTTCATTCACTGGATTCACAACTTTCTCAGCAATAGACCACAAGCTGTCAGAATCGGATCAGTCACCTCATCCACCATAATCACCAACACCGGCGCTCCCCAGGGGTGTGTACTCAGCCCCTTCCTGTACACACTCTATACCAATGATTGTACCAGCCCTTTCCCTGTCACCACATATTTCAAATACTCAGATGACACTGCCATTCTAGCACTTCTTAAGGACAGTAACTCCATAACTGCTAACCACCAGTCTGTGACCCACTTCACTAAGTGGTGCTCCGACAACTTCCTGGAGCTGAACGTAGACAAGACCAAGGAGCTACTCATCCACACCCAAGCCCACACCCCGGATCTGGCACCTACTAACATTTACAACAAAATAGTTGAACGTGTCAATCACTTCAAATACCTCGGACTCACACTGGACAATAAACTTACCTTTGAGCAACATGTTATCAATACTCATAAACGCTCCCAGCAGAAACTTCACATTCTCCGCAAGCTCCGTGCCCTCTGTGTCACCCCTAAACATCTCTTACTGTTATACACCAGCATCATCCAACCCATCCTTCTTTACTGCTCCCCCTGTTACTATAATATGCTATCCATCACCAATAGAAATAAACTCACCAAGGTCACCCATATTGCATCCAAAATCATCAGCCTGCCCATTATAGACCTCGGCCACCAAAACAATAAAGCCATCACACGCATGGCCCGGTCTGTCAGCAGAGACCCAGATCATCCCCTCCATAGCCACTTCTGCCTGCTGCCCTCAGGCCGCAGGTACAGGACCTTGAGGTGGAAGCGGGCACACTTCAGTAAAAGCTTTGTCCCCTCTGCCATCGATGCTCTTAATGGTTTTAAGCGCTAATCCTGCTCCTCACCATCTGCAGATGTGTTGTGTGTGTATTTGTTCATGTTGTTTGTATCTGACAGTGTTTGTGAAAAAGAATTTCCCCCAGGGGACAATAAAGGTCTATCTATCTATCTAAAATGAACCTATCTTCTGTAGGTAGTCCTGGGCAAAGGTGGAGAGTGTGCAGCAAGGCGTTAATATTTCGCACTTAATTAAGTAGCAGAACTGGTTTGTAGCCAATGGCATGGAGTTTCTCAAGCTGCAATGACAACATTGTGTGTTTGCTATTTAAAATAATAGAAAAACAACATAAAAATAACATTAATGACAGCATCCAGGTTACTGCCATTCAGGATTTTTAACCTAATGGTGATTATGTGCAAAAAGGAAAGGCAAAAATAGAAGCAAAAAACAACTCTTTATTGAAAAACAGTAAAAAGATGAATCTGACACCATGAGGGTACCCTTCATATAACTTTATATAAATATTTATTTTTGTAACATTAGTAGCTCCGGTTTTGCACCTACATTGATAAGATTATGTAACCATTGTTACAAATAAACAGACATCACCTGAGCATAATATTCCGTTACAGTTTAGTAGTAACGATTTCATGAACTTCTTCACTGAGAAGAAACGCATCAGAAACGCAATTGTAAATGTACAATCTTTAATAGTGTCTTATGATTCAGCCTCAATTATCGCCCCTCAAGAAAAAATACAGCGCTTTACAACTATAGGACAGGAAGAGCTAAATAAACTTATCATTGCGTCTAAACCAACAACGTGTTTATTAGATCCAATACCAACTAAACTACTGAAAGAAGTGTTACCTGTAGTGGAAGAGCATCTTCTCAATATTATTAACTCGTCTTTATCTTTAGGTCATGTGCCTAGAATATTCAAGTATATATATATATATATATATATATATATATATATATATATATATATATATATATATATATATATATGTATATATAAAACCTCTTATTAAGAAACCACAATTAGATCATAATAACCTAGCAAATTACAGACCCATTTCAAATCTTCCATTTATGTCTAAAATTCTAGAAAAAGTTGTGTCCGCTCAACTGGGCTCTTTCTTGCAAGAAAATTATATCTATGAAAAATTTCAGTCAGGATTCAGACCGCATCATAGCACTGAAACTGCGCTCGTTAAAATCACAAATGATTTACTCTTAGCTTCTGACCAAGGCTGTATCTCAATACTAGTTTTACTTGATCTTAGTGCTGCGTTCGATACTATAGATCACACAATACTCTTAGATTGACTAAAAAACTACACTGGTGTTCAGGGACAGGCATTAAACTGGTTTAGATCGTACTTATCAGACCGCTACCATTTTGTCTGTTTAAATGGGGAAAAATCTAAGATAACGTCAGTAAACTATGGTGTACCACAAGGATCTGTGTTAGGCCCTCTGTTATTCTCAATATATATGTTGTGTGACGTGCCTCTGGGCCCGTATTATTGTAATGAGTGTTGGGGGGGGGGGTTTGAGCTAATCATGATGTGAAACACCTGCAGATAATGATAAAAGGTGAGGAGTCACAGACTTCAGCCTTTTTGGTTACCCCTTTGTCATTTGTTGTTTTGAGTTGCTGCTTTATTTATTTATTATTCGTTTGCTTTGTATTAGTTATAGTTTGGGAAGTTTGCAGGCCTGTATTCTTTGGAGTATACATTTTGTTTATTATGTAGCTTATTCTTTATGTTGATTTTCTGAACGGAATTTTTTCCGTGGTGTTTATTTTGGTTATGTTTGATTAAATAAATATTTTTAATTCACTTTCGTTCTCGTTGCCTCCCTCATTTGTCGCGGCTCAGAGCCGGCCGTGACAGTTGCCACTTGGTAATATTATAAGAAAACATGGAATTAATTTCCAGTGTTATGCTGATGACACTCAATTATATATTTCATCACGACCAGATGAAAACAATAAATTATCTAAATTAACAGAGTGTGTTAAAGATATAAAATACTGGATGACGTGTAATTTTCTGCTATTAAATTCAGATAAAACGGGGGTATTACTTATTAGTCCAAAAAACTGCCCAGAAAACCTCTTACAATACAACTTTAATTTAGAAGGGTGTCCTATTACCTTATCCTCTACAGCAAAAGACCTGGGTGTTATATTAGACAGCTTGTCTTTTGAAAATCATATTTCATACGTTACAAGAACAGCCTTTTTCCACCTTAGAAACATTGCTAAGCTACGTAACATTCTATCAGTTTCTGATGCAGAAAAGTTAGTTCATGCATTCATGACCTCGAGACTAGATTACTGTAATGCTTTATTAGCAGGTTGTCCTGCATCCTCAATAAACAAGCTTCAGTTAGTCCAAAATGCAGCCGCTAGAGTTCTTAGATCAAGAAAATATGATCATATAACACAGATTCTATCTTCTCTACATTGGTTACCTATAAAGTTCCGTATCAATTACAAAGTATTACTACTGACCTATAAAGCCCTGAATGGTTTAGCTCCAGTCTATTTAACGGATCTTCTATTGCTCTACAATCCTCTTTAAGATCACTAAATTCGAGGCTTCTGGTCATTCCTAGGATATCTAAGTCCACTAAAGGAGGGAGGGCGTTTTCGCATTTAGCTCCTAAACTCTGGAATAGTCTTCCTGATATTGTTCTAGGCTCAGACTCGCTGTCCCAGTTTAAAACTAGATTAAAGACGCATTTCTTTAGCCAAGCATTCACATAATACTTACCTTTTATATTACAGTTGAATCAGATTGAATGCAGTAATATAACGAACAGCAGCTACGCTAATTATTTCCCATATGCTTTTCTGTTGTTATTAAATTGCACCTGTAATGCTGTCATAATGCATGTTATGAACTCAAGAATTCCTGAGTTTCAATTATATTTGCTGTGTGTTAAAATTTTGCTCTGGTAGAGGTATGATAACCTAACCCGTGATGTATTACGGTGAAGATGTGATAACTTTACCACCACTAAAATAAAAACTACAAATCACAATTACGTGTGCCTTCAAAGTTGATAGTTAAATGATACTTTTAAATTGATTCTGATGACACAGGGACAAAAGTATCATTGGGAAAAAAATATTCAAATTTATCTATATTGGCAAAAAATAATGCCTTTCTGACCTTGCGCTGGCATGCTCAATAACAAATGGTACCACTGAATGTACTTCCCAGATGATCTGGACAGTTTACTGACATGTATGAAATTGTACGTACCATGATATTGGCTTCATCCTTGATGGATGCAGTGTTGTGTTTTTTTTTACGACCAACCACTCCTCTTGCTTCTCATCAAACCTCTGAAGCTTCTTCTTGAGGCGCTGCTTCAGAGGCTGCTCCTTTTTACAATGTGAGCAGATCTTTTGAGCGCAAAATATTATCCCCTGACAAAAGGGGCAGATCTTTTTTGCAGACCCCCCTGGCATTATAACAGACAGACAGTCAGATACAGACAGACAGAAATACAGACAGTCAGACACAGACAGACAGAAATACAGACAGACAGACAGACAGACAGACAGACAGACACAGTCAGATACAGACAGACAGACACATTCAGATACAAACAGACAGAAATACAGACAGTTAGATACAGACAGACAGACAGTCAGATACAGACAGACAGAAATACAGACAGTCAGATACAGACAGACAGAAATACAGACAGTCAGATACATACAGACAGACAGACATAGTCAGATACAAACAGACAGAAATACAGACAGTCAGATACAGACAGACAGACACAGTCAGATACAGACAGACAGAAATACAGACAGTCAGATACAGACAGACAGACACAGTCAGATACAGACAGACAGAAATACAGACAGTCAGATACATACAGACAGACACAGTCAGACAGACAGACACAGTCGACAGACAGACACAGTCAGACAGACAGACACAGTCAGATACAGACAGACAGACACAGTCAGACAGACAGACACAGTCAGATACACACAGACAGACAGACACAGTCAGATACAGACAGACAGACACAGTCAGATACAGACAGACAGAAATACAGACAGTCAGATACAAACAGACAGACAGACACAGTCAGATACACACAGACAGACACAGTCAGATACAGACAGACAGAAATACAGACAGTCAGATACAGACAGACAGACACAGTCAGACAGACAGACACAGACAGACAGACAGACACAGTCAGATACAGACAGACAGACAGACACAGTCAGATACAAACAGACAGACTGACAAAGATGGGTAAGACAGACAAGTAGACAAAGACAGACATGGAGGAAAGAAAGAGCAATACATTTAATAAATCTGTGAGATAGATAAAGATTGAGGATGAAAGAGAGGATGTAACAGAGAGGATGTAAGAAATAGAAAATAATGAAGAGATAGAGGTTGGCTCTACAAGGTTTCAGTTAGTCAAATTTAAGACCTTTTTAAGACATTTTAAGACCATAAAGATTGAAATTTAAGACCTACACGACGCATTGCCAAAAAAATATTCAACTCAAAGAATTAATTTTATTTCAATTAATTCAGTAATTGAAAAAGCATTAACTTAATTTACAGATAAAGCAATCACATTAGAAACCTTCCAGACCCAACAACGTGTGTCAGAGAAAATAACAGAATCAGATATTTTTTTTATAGAAAATTGTACTTTGCATAAAAAACACATAATTAGATGATTTTAGTTGATCATAGTTGATCATAACAAAAGATGAAATGGCATGAACATTTCATTTAATTATTATAGTACCAAAAATTATTACTGTTATCACAGAATCCTGTTCAAAAAGTACTAATACTACACAATGAAATCAATTCACCCAGTTTTATGTCGAAAAACAGCAAGTAACAAATAAAATTAGCATCAATACACACTAACATAAACAATAAAATAATACGATTAAAAATTATAGCCAGATTTTAAAAGTGTCTTGCAACGTTATATACTAACGTGTACAAATTCAAATAAAGTTGACAAAAAAGGTTTTTTAAAAAGATAAACCTCACATATTTCAGACTTTAATTCATCTTTTTTGACTCATTGTTTTTATAAAAAATTATTTACTGACATTTACAATAGACTTTAGCTTATCTTTTATTATTAATAGTAAAATTCGGTCCGATTTTCCCGTGGCGTCTGTCGTTGCTATGCAAATCATGCACTGCGCTCTCCACAATGACAAAAAAGCTTTAGTGGCTAATGGATTTCCACCGCCGAAAAACGCTTGCTGTACCTCTGTAACAAGATTTATTTACGGAGAAGAGAAAAACACCCGTAGTGTTTGGGTGCACCCGCATCCTTCATGTCTTTTTTCATGTCTCTGCACCTGGAAAAAAAACGAGCGCGTCGCTGGCTTCAGTTAGGCTGGTGACACACTGGATGCGTTTATATGACATTTTGACACGAATACATATTAAGAAAAAATTCATTTTGATGTTTGAAAGTGTCTAGGGTTTGACATAAATGCAAATATAAATGCAATTTAAAAAAACATTATCGATTTTCAAATACTGCACCTCTCAATACAAAACGAAATATTCTACAGCCTATATTGCCATCAACACTGCCGACGTTGTCTTTGCTGCTATGTTTAACATGAAGTATAGGCCTTCCACAACTCTCTCCCCATTTGAAAACGCGAGGCAGCCGCCACGCAGCTGACACGCAACAGAAACGCCACGCTCACGCCACCCATCCAGTGTGTCACCGGCCTTATGAGCGCGCTTACCGCGCGCAGGCATTTGAATGAACTTGAGAAAATCTGGCTGTTTTTAAGACAATTTAAGGCCTTAAAACCCCTTTAATCACCCCCAATTTTGGCAAGTGCTGCATACATGACATACCCAAAATAAAAAGGTTGCTGCTCATAAGTCATTCTGACATAACCAACATATATTTAGAAAGCCAACCCTTGAGAGTTTACAGTTCAAGACTCAAAATTAACCAAACTGTTATTAAAGCTCCAGTATGTGATTTTTTGACCACAAGAGGGCGCAGTTTCCAACAATAACAAAGGCGAAGTATGATGACGCTATGAAGGAGGTGACGATGGGAGATGTCGTTTTTAATGCGTTTTCACCATCTAGCGGAATTAATGAATCATGATCACGGATGAGGTAATTTATTCGTTTTTGTGTATGTCTGATCGTATTATTTTATGTCATCATAATTAATGAACTGCTAGGAATGTAAAATGTTATGCTATATTATCCCGTTACAACTTACAGCTATTTGTCAAATGATTTGTTGGGTTAATGTTGTGCAGTTTTACGTTTTTATGGTTAATACTGTGTTGTTTAACGTGTTCAAACCAATATCTAAAAGTAAATTTGAACGAACATTTGCAAGTAATGACTAAATATATTTTTTTAACAACACATATCCGATTGTATTTAATTGTACTGCCATAATCTCGTCACCACACATGATAAAAAGCCTTACCGAAGTACAAAGAGCAATATAACTTTGTTAATAAGTGCTATTATTGACAGTTGCATGTCTTACCTGTCTATCAATACACTCGCGAGAGCAGAGTCTCTGTCAAGTCCAAGATTGACGCGCAGCTCTCTCCATCTCGAAAACGCCTGCCGATATTTATCCGGGACCGGGTTTTATTCCTCCGTTTGTAACACAGTCTGCGTGTATCAGAATATGGACTCTTTCGTTTTGTTGGCACTTCAACACTCGCCAAAGAGAAATTGTGATCCATAATCCATCTATGGATAACGCCACCACTTTCGCATTTGACCATGTAATCCGGTGTGGTAGCCTCACATGGTCCACACCGGAAAAAAAGGATAGAGCGGACATTGCGTCACTGAGAGGCGACATTTCTTTTCCGGGACGGACAGTTATTTAAAATCGGAATTTCTCTGAAATAAAAAATCTTTGGAGACTTTTGAAATATTGTAAGTACACAACTGGAGGAAATATATCACACTGTGCAAGTTATTTTCGGAAATTTTATTACAAAATTCCTACATATTGGAGCTTTAATATTGAGATATATAAGCTCAAACATAAAAACAAAAACAACAAATATTAAGAATATATTTATTAAATGTATAAAAATATTATGTGAATTTAGGATAGCAACTTATAACCACAACTAAAGTGTAGCCACAACTGTGGTCATGCTTCATTTCAAGTCTGAGGATGATATCTCGAAAATTATGCATTTTATGAAGCCTATTGTGAGACCATGTCAGGGGAGGATTTGGAGAAGTTTCACAGAAGGCAAACAAGTTTCTCATCAAATAGTTTATTGCCCATTATTGCCCATTATTATGGTATTAATAAAGGGAGAAAAAGAGGCTAAAGAAGAACTCGTCCGTGTCCGAGGGTTTTATTGTTATATTTCTAAAGTTATTTTGGATTAAAGCCCCGAGAACACCCACAAACAAGTATTACAATATAATAGAATAGAATAGAAAGTGTTAGTATTAATTGATCAAGTGTTGATTTTATGCCAGTATATCACGAAACGCTCAGCATGAAACTTTGTGCGTTAAGTTCATATTCTGAGTCCATCTGCTTGCCTGTAGCCTATATAGTAGCCTACAGCCTACTTCCCCAATAAGGTGCAAGATTGGTCTTTCATATCACTGTATTAGTCCATTAAGCTACATTAAGCATTTTGTCCCGACGGAAGGGGAATCCTTGCGTATGAGGTATTGAGGGAAACCGATTATAATCCTGTTCATGGTAGAGAAAGCTGATGACATGTAGGCTACACAGGGAAAGTAACAATGAAGTTATTGAATGAAACATAAACACAGCTTTTGTGTCTTTATCATCTTTTCCCAGTGGTGGAATGTAACGAAGTAAAAATACTTTGTTACTTTACTTAAGTACATTTTTCATGTATCTGTACTTTACTTAAGTAGAATCAATAGTGCATACTTTTGACTTTTACTTCGTTACTTTTTGCAGCAATTATTATACTTTCTACTCCACTACATTTCTACAACGTTTCGTTACATTTTCGTTACATTTTCTGATCAGTTTTTCCCCTTGCCAAAACAGGGATTGAAAAAAATCTCCATGTTTTCGGTGCTGACAGGTTTCATGTCAATGTAGGGAATTGTAACTGTGGCGCTGCCAATAAAGCACCTAAAAGCTGTCACAAAGAACCGGCAAAAGTAATGATTATGAATATGTAAAATATAACAAGGAGACATTTTAATTGATGCTGACGCGCGATCTTTGCAGTGAAGGCGCCAGAGAGAAATGCACATTTCATACGGATTACATGCAGAGAACAGTCTGTTTTTTTTCGTTTTGAATTGTTCTGTTTAAAAGTACACATTTCAAGTTTTCTATATATATATATATATACGTCTCAGGTCTGTGAGGCAAGTACAGACCTGAATTTCGGTTCATGAGTTTCACCAGTTCACGCGCCCGCGCCTCTGTGTCCTGATCTATTTTCTGCTATATTTACTTATTTATTAAATCCAGGCAATTGGTTGATGAAACATTGATTAAAATTAAGATACAATTAATACGAAACGAAATTCACTTTAAAGAAGGGCTTTTGAGGTCTCTGTGAAAGTTTTAAAGCAGTATTTTAGTGCCGCTTTCAGAGCACTCACGTCCATAACAATGTTTCAATTGGTATTTTAGAATTTTCATTTCAAGTTTTACATTTCAAGTTTTTACTGCAATTTGTCACGTCCATAACGCTGGGATTGCCCAATTTTAAAGAATTTATCCAGGTCTACGTATTGTATAATGTTAACTTCAAATAAGGGGTGTGTCGCGATTCTGCCTTCTTCTCACACTCACACCGCGACACAGGTTCGTGGATCCGAGTGTCGCGATTTCGGCTTCATATTGCATATTGTTACAGCCCTAATTATTATAATATAGACATTATAAGAGAATAAATTGTTATGAAAGTACTTTTACTTTTAATACTTAAAGTACATTTAAAATCAGGTACTTTTTACTTAAGTAGGGTTTTCATTGTGGTACTTTTACTTTTTCTAAAGTAAATATGTCTCTGGTTATTTGTACTTTTACTTAAGTAATGAGATTCAGTACTTCCTCCACCACTGTCTTTTCTGCATATACTCATATATACTCATACTCATACTCATACACAGATAATCATTTTCATTTTATGAATGAATGTCTTCGTCAACAGCAAGCGCTTTTGCACCATCTGATGGTAAGGTCGACTAACAGCAGATGGAGAGTATGCTCGGCAATCTACTGCTTTTCCTGCAGTTCCTGGACGTCAATGTTGAATTAACTGTCGAATTTGAACCACTGAATTTGTGGAAGCGAATTTGCAAAGCGAAATAAAATGGACCGAAAATTGCCTGTTGAATATTATTGGTTGTATTTTTAAACAGTTTGAATATTTTGGAAGTGAAATATGAAAGGTGAATATGGATTATTGAATTTTTAATAATGAAAAGGTGTTTGAAATATTTTTAATTGAAATATTCACAGCTTAAATATTCAACCATGTTGAATTTCAGCCCATAAAAATGAAAGCCCTAAAAATACAATGCATAAAAAATGCAAGCATGGTTAATGCAATGCCTATTTTTTTTCAAGTAGTGCAATTCAACAGGCTTTTTATTTCAAAAACATTTGACATTATTTTACTTCCATACAGTTCAAAGCTAGATTAAAGACACATCTCTTTGACCTAGCATACACATAGCACATTATAGACTTCTATAATTCATTGTTAGGCTGCATAGATTAGGTCAGCCGGAACCGGGAACACTTCCCATAAATCCTGATGTACTCGTTACATCATAAGAAGAATGGCATCTATGCTAATTATGTTTAATTACGCTAATTAGTCTCTCTGTTTATCCCGAGGTTTTCCTGCAGCCTGCCGGATCCAGGCTGTATCCAGATCTGATGAAGGACCTTCGCCTGGACCCGATTACAACGCAGTGATGAAGTGCCAACTAGTCTCTCCCTATGGAGGATCCCTTTACCACTCTACAGATAAAGCGTTGTCGGGAAACTCAATTCACATATCTACCCCGAATTGATAAAATAAAATAAAATTCTGTATCAAAAATTATAAGGAAACACCAGTACTTTGTTTAGGCTTGGTTTGTAGGGAATTCCAAACCTGTGCACATATATTCAAACGCACATAACTATAGAACCAGTTCTTAATGCGCATGTGACCGCCATCAGCGTTTCTCACAGGTTCGCGTTTAAAGTCTGTGTAGAGAGAATGGTGTCGTCTTAGCGGCCCCTAATTTAATAACAAATGATCGTTGCGACGGAAGCGAATCAATCAAAACTAACTTTAGATGGAAAATAACTTTACTAAAGAACCGCTTTAAAGCCAAAACAATCTTACCTTAAATTATATGCTTATCTCTGTAAAGCTGCTTTGAAACAATCTACGTTGTTAAAAGCGTTATATAAATGAAGATGTCTTGACTAGTTGCTGATGCAGTGACGTATAGTCACAGCAAATCATGCATGTGATTTACTGCATGTTTTTCAGTAAAAAATTCAGAAAATAAATGTGGAATAACTGTGTTTCTGTAAATGAAGATGACTTGACTTGACTTCACCTGCTCTTACTGGTCCCTCCATCACTCCACCTGTCGTCCTTATGAGACCCTCCCATTTTTTTTTATTGCCAAAATCAGGGAAAAACACCATGGTTGTATATTTACACACCATGGTTGTATATTTAACAATGAATGAATAAAATAACAAATATAATGGGTTTGCATAAATCATAATATGATATTTTATGCACAGGAAAAAAGAACAATGACAGGTTAAAAAACTTTCAATAATTCATCATAATACATACAAGAAATGCATTTGTTTTGTTGTTGTTGCTATTTGTTATTTATAAATTTAACAAGAAAAATAGGGAAACATAAAGGAGATTTAAGCCACTTTTGGCTGTGGGTGAAAAATTTGTGGATAAAATAAAGAAATTAACAACATATTCAAGAGATGACGATTTTGGGTTTTCGTAATAAACATAATATTGTTAAGGATAAAACTGGGTCACATTAGTAGGGTTTAAAATATAAGAAATCAACCATAAATGTATTCACAAAATAAATGGCTAGCTGTTTCTTCAAGACACAAAATGAGCCAGTTTCGTCAATATCAAGATATTTACAGATAGATGAACTAAACCAGTCGCTTATATCTTTTAAGTAAAAAAATAAAAAATAGTCTTTTAAATTTTTGCGCTTGTGATGACGTCGTAGGTAACATGATAACGTCAACATGGCGGATGATGTATTGCTCGCATTTATACTTAATGAGATCTGGCTAAAAAGTACCTACTCTTTTAGCGCTTGTCAAGTAAGTACTTATTGAAATTAAGTGAGTATGCGGTTTCGAATGCAGCTATAGTGTCACAGACTGACTGTGACCCAGGACTTTTATTTTGAAGGGATTGATCCCATGGGTATGTGCACATAACAAACTGTTTCCACCATTACACATACACCCAAACTAAATGCCGGCAAAATATATCATCCTTTTGTAGTTGTATGTTTGTAGCCTTGATTTTTGTGTTGTAACATCCCATCTAATGATGTGACGTTCGGCACCGAGGCTTCGAAGCTTGTAGTAGGCTATCAAAAAAAACAAAACATCACACATTGAAGCAGTGTATCAGAGCTTGATTCGTTTTGCCACAACCACGTGATTTGTGATGTCCGAAGCTTCGTTTCCACACACAGTCACGTGACTGCTTCGGATTCAGATTCAAAAATAGGGCGAACCCCTTGAGCAGGTTTCGAGTGTCATACCCTTCGGTAGTAGTACCAAAAAAAAAAAGAAATACTGTAGACTTAGCCCTCACAATTTTGAACAAGTCCTGTTCCTTAATAAAAAACATTGATTTATTAAATTACCCACAAAATAAAATGTCAGCTCCCCAGTTCACAAGCACTTTCACTACCCAGTTCACAAGCACTTCACCACTCCACAACATTTTGTATTTTTTATTTTTTTGCTTATATATGCCTACATGAGCCTTGCCTATGAACTTGTAGGATTAGGACTGAGGCTAAAGTTTATGTGAATAAGGCTGCATTTGTAGATCAAAGCAGATTCATAAGAATTGTTTCTGTACAAGTGAATTAGTCCCATTTATTATTATTTTTTTTTCATAAATTAATTCATACAGTTGTTTGTTCATACTTTGTATAAGAACTACATCAACACTAACACTTGAATTATGAGGATTAATTGTATTGCTTTGTGGTTTACAGAGCAGAAAGTGATTTATAAAAAAAAAAAAAAAAAAGGTCTTCTGGGACAGAAAGGCAGCTTTTCCACCTTTTGACCACAAGATGTCGTTAGTGTGCAACGTGTTGAAAAGTTTCGAGTAATGAACGGGGGGGTTCATATTATTTTGAAGTTTCCCCTGGGCGCCACCATTGATTAGCGGACCATCTCCTGCTGTTAGCATCCATTGAGTCCCATTCATTTTGGCGTCACTTTGACAGCGAATAACTTTACATCTGCGCCGTTTAAAGACTCCATTTGTCCATTATTTATTTCTAAATAAACACGAAAATGTGTAAAAGGCTCCATTACCTTGTATCTTACGTTATGGCCCCGTAGAAGCCGTTTTTGAAAAAATAGGCTAACAATTGCGCTATAACCACGCGACTCTCTGTTGCACAGTAGAGAGATTACCGTATGGACAGGAGGAGGAGCTCGCGGGCGATCGGGGGGACGTGGAGGCAAAATGACAAAGTAATTAATCAGAATACTTAGCAAAAGTTTCTCCTGCTCCTAGCTCATGGACAGCTCCTACTCACACTCTCCGTCTCTGAGGGATTCGGAAGGGAATGATTCAGATTTCTCTCGGCACAGCTACTAGAAGACAGACGGGTCGCTCACGTCACATCTACGTCGTCAAGCTCAGTTTGAGTCTGCGCAGTCGCTCAGCCATCAGGAAGAGAGAGCTTCTAATTGACTTCACTTTTCTCCGTTGAATCCAATGGGGTCGCTGTGTCCAGTTTATATATTGTCTATGGTAATGAACCATTTTACGATACAGTCGAGGGGGAAAGCCCCAGTGCTTCACAAAGCTTCATTTCACCATCACTAATCCCATCAGTTGTTCTGCAAGTTGTTAGTTTATGTGATTAAATGTTTAATATTCAGCTACACATACCTTCTGGTGCACCCCTCACTTGCCAAACCAGTACACAAGGAAAGTACCCATATTTAAACTAGCATGTGGTCATGGAAGATTACTCCATCTGGTTCTGACCCCATGGGGGAGGGAGGGAACCTAGTATGTAAGTTTTCTTCTTATGTTTTGTCTTTATTGTTTTGAGCCCTTTAAACGGTACTAGGAATAAATTATGTATGATTTAGAGTAGAAATGTCATGATAATTTGTTTGTTTATGTCTTGTCACCTCTTTGTAATTTATAGGTTTCTCCCTAAAATGGTATTTTCCAAAAACAGGAGGAGTTAAGGCCGATAAAAGAGGTGGTCATTTTAGGGGAGAAGGTTGTTGTGAAGAGGTTGAATCTCGTTTGTATTTGTGGGCCTGTACATTGGCATAGCCAACTTACATTTGTGTCTTGTCAACAATTTTGATTTATTTTCTTTGGTATTATAATTTTTGCCATTGGATATTGATTTTTTTTGCACCTTTGGAATTAAAACCACTCTGGACTGTGCTATTTCTGCCTTTGTCACATCATTTACACCTCTGGCCGTGGGTACATCCTAACACATTTACACCTCTGGCCGTAGGTACATCATAACACAGAGTTTCAATGAAGGGACAGAAATCTCCCAGATTTCATTAAAATAGGACATTTGTTTAGATGCACGAAAGTAATATGGGTTTGGAACGACATGAATGAATGAATGAGGCATTTATATAGCACTTTTCATATGTACTACTGCACACCCAAAGCGCTTTACAATCATGTCGGGGTCTCTCCTCATCCACCACCAGTGGACATGAGGTTGAGCAAATTCTGGCATCCATATTTGGGTGAACTAACACTAACCAAATCGGAGTGTGCGCTTTTAGCGCTTAGCCAGAGACGGACGCGCTCAGTCCTTGTCATATGTCATATATAACTCTGGAGTTTTTTTTTTTTTCAACAACAACACCGTTTCATTAAAATACACGTAATACTAGCAAAAAAAATCATATTTAGTTTGTAAAATATTTGTAAAATACACACTGATGTCTATGGAAGCGGCAATTTAAACTCTTCTAATTTTATTCACGTCAGAAATACATTGTGTAGTTAACTAAATAGTTTACTTTTAGTTTTACTTTTTATTCTTCTCCCACTTCACCGCCCACTTACTTTCGGGAGAAGTGGATGAATTTGCGTGTTGTAAATCCGACAACTTTGATTCTCTGCGCTGAAGAGCAAACTTTTACATTTATTTATTTATTTAATTAGTTTATTTTTCAGGGACAATGTACAAAATACATTAATCTTACAAAAAGATGTTTTGTACCAGAGTTAGCAAATGCTAATTTCCATCTGCAGTCCCCAGGCAGGTGCACACATTATTAAAACATTACATTACAAATAACTGTCAGTAGCACTAACAAATACATGCAATATTAGTTAAACAATGATCATTTAAAACTAATCAGACATGGCGGCGCCGATCACCCGTTATCACCTAACATAGTCATTATAAATCACAAAATACAAGCACAAACATATCGGAATCGGAATATCACAATAAGAAGCAATTGTTCAAGCTAAAACCAAGAGGTTTATTTTCTCATAGCTAAATGGACTGAATACTGAAGACAAAATAAAGGCTCTTGATGAATCCAAAACCAAGAAGGTTTATATCTTCTAGTTCATTTTTCAACTTAAAAGTGTTAGTTTATTTCGTTAGTGATTTTTCTGTTTTTTATTTTTTTTATTTTGTATTTTATAAAAATCAGTAAATTTATTCTCGTTTTTTTTTTGTTGTTGTTTTTTTGTCTATTTATATTCTATTTACAAACTCACCACACACAATAATGGTCAATAACTGTAATTTGTTGAAAGCTAACCTTTTTCTGAAAAAGATGACACCTTGCACATGAAGATGGCACATTGTTTTAGAATTTTACAGTAAAAAAATTAAATATGTTAAAAACACCTATTTTAGCTTCAGGTTCTAAAGGGTTAAGAGAGCAAGTAAGTGTAGACTATTTATGTTATGCAGTTTAAAGTAAAATAAATATTTTTAAATGTCTCACTTAATTCTATTCAATATTACTGTTGTGCAGCTCAGAGTAAAACGTTATGTAATGTTGGGGTGTGGGGGGCCAGAGATCCTGACTTTGCTTGGGGCCCCCAAAATGGTAAACGCGCCCCTGCTTATAAAATACTTAAGAAATGTGTACTTATAAAACGCTTATAAATAAGTGTCCTTAGCCCTCTGAGGTCGGCAAACGCGCCGGCGCGTTTTGCTGGATTTTCTTCACATTGTAGAACTATAAACTTAAATTACTCCGTCATTTATGGTCATACAGAAAAAAGAAATATAAAAAAAGAATCTGTGATATTTCTACTTTTGTATGTGTCCACTTACAATCAAATCAAAACATTGTGTTTTTGTAAAATAAAGAAAATAAACAGGGTGTGCGTTCTGCCTCTCCATCGCTGTGAACTTTTTTTTCTTAAGCACGTCTATAAACTGAAACAAAACTCAGCGAATACTTGTCACACATTTATGAGCCATATACCTTTATAAACATTTAAGTGTGTACTTTTAAATGATCGGATTCAAACTGAAAACAAATATTCTCTGTTTAAGTAATTTGTATAAAACCAACAAGATGTCCAGCTTCTCAAACGCTTCCTAATTATTTTTAATTTGAACACGGCCACTCGCGCAAAAGATATTCACATGCAAATGGAACGCGAACGTGCTCATTACCTCAAAAACAAAGCAGCAAAACACTTCACAAGTCTCTGCTTTTCGTCGAGTTTGAAAGGCGCACCATGAGCTTACATTGGATTTAGGCTACCTCAGAAGAAGAAGAATGCGATTTGAAGACAAGAAAGATGTAAGGTAAGAAATTCTTACATATTAGTTTGTTATTGTTGCATAAATTTCACATTGCAGTTGAACTGTTGCTAGATATATGGTGAATATTAAAATATTTAGACCCGTGTTTACTGTTACTGTGTTTCTGCTCAAACGTAGATATGTATATGGTAACCATAATGTTTTGAGCGCGATCGCGTTTGAATGTATCATATTTGATACATTCGAAAAGCAAAACGCACCAAACGGCTTCATGTTTTTACTATTATCTCATTTCATATCATCATAACGAATGGAAACATTTGAAGTAACATGATAATCAATATATTTTACTCTAGCTTAGTTGTTACTAAAATATTTTGGAAGATTTATAGGCTGCTATGGTTATTGTTATTATTATTTTACTTTATGCAGCAATGTGCATAGCCTATGCCTACAAGGCACAACAAACCTGGTGTTCATTATATTATATATTGTTGGAAACATTTATGTGTGTGTGTGTGTGTGTGTATTCTGTGAATTTTAAAAAGCAATTTTAACCAGAAAAATCTAAAATGTATTCCCAAAATCGTGCAGGCCTTTCTCTTGATATTAGTATGTTCACTTTTTTTTTTCTTTCAGGGCCCAGATGCCACTGAGTCCTGCTGACTTCAACATTCACAGTACATGTCTCTGTACATGAACCTGGTAAAGTGAAAATCAAACACCTTGGAAATGAAAGGTATGTACAATGTTTTTAGGAAAGGACTATGTCTTTGGATCATTGTTTTCAATGAGTGCTTTTTTGTCATTTGTTGTGTGTCTTTGGATTATGTTGTGTTGTAAATAAATCCAAAAAATCTAAAAGCCATTCTTTTTTAAATCTCCTCATTCTTTGTGCAAGGTTGCTCAGAATGATAGGCCCTGATAGCTCCTAATAGGGCCGTTAGGGGAGGGTCTTTGTCTTTCTCCGCATAAAAATTTTCACACAAAACACATCGTAAAAATTTTAAATCAATATATTGTCTTATCTGAATGAGCAGTCAGGGTGATTTCCACATAGTTTTAGAGCAAATATTCTAGGCTACGTCATACAATTTTCAAAAGTCTTGTGAAGAAATAATCAGTATGGGTTTCATGACCTTATTTCAGTGAGAATTTTTTTTTGTATTTTCACAAACCACGCATAAATGTCATTATCTCAAAACAACAAACTTTTACACACATGCTGCTGATATATTATTGTAGCAGAGTTTGTGCTGAATACAGTGTAATTAGACTTTAGCCATGAAAATGTCACAAGTAACAGAAATAAGCACAAATGTCAGAGCATGTCAGAACACCTCCAGGGCCCAGAAAACAGCTCAGACCCCAGAGAGTTAATAATATTTATAAAAAGCAGATTTATAAAATAATTATCAGTGTACTTATAAAAGCACTTCGAATAATGTTATATCTTTCCAAGTGTTTGTATGAACTGAGTAAATTGGACCTGTAAGTACTTTTTGAATAGACACATGGAATGTTTTTTAAGAGGATTTACTGACGTCTCTGAAAAGTGAAGTTAACATTGACCTTTAGATAAAAAA
>NC_138227.1:282500-327500 GCF_964197995.2 Scardinius erythrophthalmus
GTGAATGGGGACATCTGCTGGTGGACATGCTGAACTACATCTGTGTGTGTGTGTGTGTGTGTGTGTGTGTGTGTGTGTGTGTGTGTGTGTGTGTGTGTGTGTGTGTGAGAGAGAGAGAGAGAGAGAGAGAGAGAGAGAGAGAGAATCAGACACACACATGTGGTGAATGGGGACATCTGCTGGTGGACATGCTGAACTACATCTGTGTGTGTGCGTGTGTGTTGTGTGTGTGTGTGTGTGTGTGTGTGTGTGTGTGTGAGAGAGAGAGAGAGAGAGAGAGAGAATCAGACACACACATGTGGTGAATGGGGACATCTGCTGGTGGACATGCTGAACTGCATCAATGTGTGTGTGTGTGTGTGTTTGTGAGTGTGTGTGTGTGTGTGTGCATGTGTGAGAGAGAGAGAGAGAGATAGAGAGAGAGTCTCACTGTAGAGAAACACGCTGGCATTGTGGATGCCCAGTCTATTGGTAGCGACACACGTGTAGTTTCCATAATCGTCCTCCGTGACGTTTGCGACCACCAGGAGCGTTCGAGATCCGCTGATCTGAATACTGACGCTCTGAGAGCTGGACAGTCTGACAAACACAAACACACTCATGCATTATTACTTCTGTAAATCAACTGAGTTGTACTGTCTGATTTACTCTCAGACAGATGAACACTAACATAAATGACCCCAGTTCAAAATCTAGTCCTGAATGTATTAATTATTAAATTGACTCTATTATTTATTGATTTATGTAAGGACCTTCATTTTATCATTTTTGGTTCATTCATTAATATTGTTTCTTGTTTGTTGTTTTCTATGAATCTCTTCTCTTATCATTAACAAAAACTTGATCTATTAAAATGTATTAATGCTAATTGAAAAAAAGCTGAAAACAAAAACAAAATATAATTATTGGATGAAAAACTTCAGTTCTTCAGTCAAGATGAGTTCACCTTTCAAAAATGAAAATTAGCCGATGATTTACTCATCCTCAAGTTATCCTAGGTGTATATCACACTCTACTTTCAGACGAACACAATCAGAGTTATATTAAAAAATGTCCTGGCTCTTCCAAGCTTTCATCAAAGTGCATCTATTCCAGGTCAGCAGCCATATCACCCTGAAGCCCAAGACTGATTGCCCACTGAAGCTAAGCAGGGTTGAGCCTGGTCAGTACCTGGATGGGAGACTCCAGGGGAAACCAGGTTGCTGCTGGAAGAGGTGTTAGTGAGGCCAGCAGGGAGCGCTGTTTATCCTGTGGTCTGTGTGGGTCCTAACGCCCCAGTATAGTGACAGGGACACTATACTGTTAAAAAGCACCGTCTTTCGGATGAGACGTTAAACCGAGGTCCTGACTCTCTGTGGTCATTAAAAATCTCAAATTTGCCCCTTGGCCTCTATCCATCATGGCCTCCTAATCATCCCCATATGTACTGATTGGCTTCATCACTGTCTCTCCATCATAAAAGTGCATCTGTCCATCATAAACGTGCAGTGGCGTAGACAGGGGAGGGGTCATGGGGGCACTGGCCCCTCCTGATCAGTTGGCCTCCCCTCCAATGGGGGGCCAACTGATTGGCCCCCCATTGTGCCCCCACCCTTCTACTTGTCTGTCACTCAAAATTTCAAATTATATCTTTCGGCTCGCTTTTGAATAATTAACGGTTCGGCAATGCTTCTCAACAACCGGACTAAGAATAGTGAGCTTCTGTTTTCTAACTAAAAATAAGCACATGGTAAGTTGAGCTAATTTATTTTCCTTTTTTAAAAAAAAAATTTGCGAGTTGTTGCAGCGCTAGATTTTGGTACAGTCTTCCAGTGTTAGGACAACCAGGTTCGATGAATTACAATGCTCTGTGGCTGAATGAATGTAATACATAATTACACAATCATGATTTTCCTGTGTTGTGATTTTTTTCGGCCGATACGCAACTGATATTGCAAACTAGATGCCGAAGCAAATCGTATTATGTTTATGTCAAGTTCCACACTTTAAAATCAGAGGTGGAGGTCAACTTGAGTTACGTGACTGCACGCGAATTTAAAGATTTCTAATAAATGAAGAAAATTAATTGACTCTGAATTGAGAACAAATACTCTAAATTAAATCATTGTAGTACTGCATGACTCGATAATGACTTTATAAGAATTGTAAGTTAGTAAAAAATGATTGCGAGTTTAGCTAATATACAAACTGCGCGCCACGGAAGCAGCGGCGCCTCTGATCAGAGCAGTGGTGGACAGTAACGAAGTAAATGTAATTCGTTACTGTACTTAAGTAGTTTTTTTGTGTATCTGTACTTTACTTAAGTATTTAAATTTTGGAAGACTTTTACTTTAACTCCACTACATTTCGAAGTCAAATATCTTACTTTTTACTCTACTACATTTTCAAAATCAGTCGTTCCTTTTTATTTATGAGTGGATAAAAACTTAACTGGTCAAACGAGCCACCAATCACTAGCCTACAACGTGCGTGCTTTGTTTTGAACTTGCCTTGGCGCTTTCTGCGTGAACCAGAGCTGTTAAAGGTACCGTATGTAGGATTGTGGACAAAACTGGTACTGCAATCACTTTAAAAATACTGTAGAGCCGTGTATCCCCTCCCCCTCCCCCCTGACTCGAGGTTGCCAGATAAGCTGCAGGATTCAGCAGAAACGTAGGCTGCTTCAATGAGCTTCCAATGGCAAGTGATGACGAGACGTACACAGTAAGTTTTTTTTTTTCTGTTAATTGTGTTTATGCTTTATGAGAGATATTTTGATGAGTAATTACTTATTTTAAAAAATTACTAATTGTTGAGGTGCTGGGGCCATAATAGCTGAAGAGATAAGCGTTTTTGATTTGATATTTAATTTGATTTGATTTCTTTATTTTGAACATATAAATACAATTACAATTCAAAAAAAATCTGAGAAAAAAAAGGATAATAGTAAAAGAAAACAAAAAAACATAGACTTAAACAACAAAATAATACTTCCTTAATTTTCAATACGAAAAAAAAAACCTTGATTTACAAGTGCTAAAGTTTTTGTCATATTATAGGCTAAAAACAGAATAAACATTTGCCACAGAAATTATAACACGGGACAAATTCAATATCACCAATGGCTATCACAGGGTTGTTTTCAGTCCCATCAGAAAATATTGTTAGAGTAACTAAATTACATTAGCAATGGTCATACAGGTCAACTTGCAGCATGTGTAACTTAGTCCACGATATACGTGAAGAACGAATGACGAATATTTTTTTCTGAGGTAAAGTTAGGCTTGTCTCAATTACGTTTCAAATTGCCATAATGGTCGTGCTAATGTTTTCATCAGCGTCTCAGCATAATGACAGAGAAACGGGCTCCTATAATGCATTGCAAATGCATACGTCCATGTGAGCTAACGTTACGTTGCTTGAACACGCATAACTTTGTTCGACTGTCATGAATATATGAAATGTCCATTGACATCCAGTACAAGTTAGCCAAGCATAGATGAATCTTACCTGTCTAGGAGAAAATTAGCAACGTTGGCGTCTGTGTTCAAATTCTTCTCCGTTTTCAGCCGTCTCCATCTTTCAAAAGCATCTCCTATACAAATTCTGGTTTTATTTCGGACTTTGTCACAACGAATTTCTGAATTATAACGAGGTCTTTTTGATTTAGTAACGTTAGACATTTTTATCCGACTAGAGTTAGGGTAGGTTAGGTTAGAGCAAAGCTGGCAACCCGGATCCCGAAACACTACTGACTTCGTGATTGGTAGATAGGTGGAGGGAGGCGCTCAGGCCAAAACACAAAATGACAACATCAACATCAGTTGAGGGCTGCAAGTCCACTTTTTAAATGACAATATCCTAGCCATACTACTGTTGTCAGTGATATAAGTATTTGAAATGAACATGATTTCTTAATGTCTAGTGACACATCAGGGCAATTTTATGATTAATTGAAATAGATTTCTTACATACAGCTCCTTTAAATATGAGAGTTGCGACCATAGACAGTATAAGGTTGCGACACACTAGGCTTGTTCGACTTGAACCGGAGCTGCACAGACCGATCAGTTTATGACATCGCGAGAGTGATTGAAAAGCATACAGAGCCGTCTACTACACTAGTACACTCTAATCGATCTCGCAGTATTTTAATATCATTCGAATGGTCTGTGCAGTGTGCAGCCGCTGTGATCTCGCCGCCGCGCGGTCACGTGATTCGTGTAGCTCTCAATAGTTCCAAACAAATCGCGTTGCCAATGATTTTAAGCGGGGCAGAGCAATTATTTTAATTATTTTATTATAATTACTATTATTGCAGCAATTATCGGTAAATATTGACGCATAATGAGCATTGCTTATTACGTTGACACTAAAAGTACTTGCATATAATAGCATTTTTTTTTCTGGGGAGTAGCAGAAACACTGCATTAATACGTTTTGGTGTTTTGGAAGGAAATAGGCTGCTCCCATAACGTAGAAAAAAATAAAATAAAAAAATAAATATATATATATATATATATATATATGTATGTGTATAAATGTGTGTGTGTGTGTGTGTGTGTGTGTGTGTGTGTGTGTGTGTGTATTTAATGGTATTGTGCAGGTTTATGTGAATGTATCATAACATTAGGATGTTTATAATAGGCCTATTATAACCATAGATGCTCGTGAAAATATATATACAGTAATACTGTAAATGTATTATACCTTATGGGAACAGTCCCCTTCCGTCCAAAATTAAACACACAAAAAATGTATTCAATTCAAAAATATATATAATATAAATATATATAGAGACTAATTAATGTCATTTTATTAATAGATTGATGTGCCAAGAGTGACATTGGAGTCTTCACATAGACTGAGTTAAGCAAGAGTCTTGTGACAAAAATTATAATAGGACATTATAGCCATAAAAAAATCATAGTACTTGGATACTTAAGTACATTTGAAGGCAAATACTTTTGTACTTTTACTCAAGTGAATGTTTAAAGGCAGCACTTCTACTTTTACTTGAGTAATATTTTACCTTGAGTATCTTTACTTTTACTCAAGTACATGGTATGTGTACTTCGTCCACCACTGGATCAGAGTCTACTGTACGAGCTGCATGATGCTGTGCAAGCACAAAACAATACAGGAGAAGAGGATATCTACGAATTTAACGTATTTAAACACTTTGAAATGGACCATATTCATAAAAAGAATTATGGTGTATGCACAATTTGCAACCCGGACATGGTATGTAACGGTCTCTTATGGATAATTTCTCATAATATCTAGAGATTATGAAGATATTTGATATTGAGTTTTTTTGCTGTCTGAAACATAAAATACATGGTGTTTTTCTTTAAAATATCTTGTAGTTTTGCAATGTTGTGTGGCACAATCTGGCTAATTTCTTGAATTTTGCTTCAAGCAATGTGAACAATATGTAATGTATATGCTTTCTGTGAAGATGAACTTTACAGAAGTTAGTGACAAAACGTTATGACATCCAGAAACATTCTCAAATAAAAAACATAAATATAAATAGCAATGTAAATAAAATATTTCTAAAATCTATAATAGCCTATATATAAATAAATAATACTAAAATAACACTGGACTAAATAAGCTACTCTAAACATTTTTTATAAGATTCATATAATTTGCATGTAAGTTAAACTATACCCTTTTGAAAAAGTAGCTACCTCTAACAGAAAATATGGATATATGATAGTATACAATCATATATGCACAAAGCTAATTAGCCTTGGCATATTTAGATTTTGTCTATTCATCAATGAAAATTTACTGCAAATGCTGTTATGCAAATTTAATAGGATGTGGATACAAGTTATTGTTATTGTATTTATTTATTAAAGTTATATGAATTAATTGTGTATTTATAATATGAATAATATACTTCTTGCATAAGGCTGTTCTATTTATTTATTTTTGCCCAAGCATATAAGGTTCTGAGGATTTGTGTTAAGTTTGTATAACCTAATGTTGAGTTTTATTATTTTTGTGAGTTGTACTCTATTCACAGATTGGATTATTTTATGTATTACAGTTTTTCACTTCTGAAAAGTGAAAAGTTAATACAAATTGAATTTGACTGTTTTTATTTACAGCATTGAATAGATGCCATTAAAAGAAAATAAGGTATCACTGTTTATTGCAGATTTTAAAGCTTACTGAACTTTAAATGATTTGGATATCTACAGTTTTACATATAAACACAAAATAAGATTTGGCCCCTCTGTATTAATTGTGGCCTCTCTTGTGCCCCCCAGTAGAAAAAATCCTAGAATCGCCCCTACATCTATCCATCATAAAAGTGCGTCTATCCATCATAAAAGTGCATCTGTCCATCATAAAAGTGCGTCTATCCATCATAAAAGTGCATCTGTCCATCATAAAAGTTCATCTGTCCATCATTAAAGTGCATCTGTCCATCATAAAAGTGCATCTATCCATCATTAAAGTGCATCTGTCCATCATAAAAGTGCATCTGTCCATCATAAAAGTGCATCTATCCATCATTAAAGTGCATCTGTCCATCATAAAAGTGCATCTGTCCATCATTAAAGTGCATCTATCATCATAAAAGTTCATCTGTCCATCATAAAAGTGCATCTATCCATCATAAAAATTCATCTGTCCATCATAAAAGTGCATCTGTCCATCATAAAAGTGCATCTATCCATCATAAAAGTTCATCTGTCCATCATAAAAGTGCATCTATCCATCATAAAAGTTCATCTGTCCATCATAAAAGTGCATCTGTCCATCATTAAAGTGCATCTGTCCATCATTAAAGCGCATCTGTCCATCATTAAAGTGCATCTGTCCATCATTAAAGTGCATCTGTCCATCATAAAAGTGCATCTGTCCATCATAAAAGTGCATCTATCCATCATAAAAGTTCATCTGTCCATCATAAAAGTGCATCTGTCCATCATTAAAGTGCATCTATCCATCATAAATGTGCATCTGTCCATCATAAAAGTGCATCTGTCCATCATAAAAGTGCATCTATCCATCATAAAAGTTCATCTGTCCATCATAAAAGTGCATCTGTCCATCATTAAAGTGCATCTGTCCATCATTAAAGTACATCTGTCCATCATAAAAGTGCATCTATCCATCATAAAAGTTCATCTGTCCATCATAAAAGTGCATCTGTCTATCATTAAAGTGCATCTATCCATCATAAAAGTGCATCTGTCCATCATAAAAGTGCATCTGTCCATCATAAAAGTGCATCTGTCCATCATTAAAGTGCATCTGTCATCATTAAAGTGCATCTGTCATCATTAAAGTGCATCTGTCCATCATAAAAGTGCATCTGTCCATCATAAAAGTGCATCTGTCCATCATTAAAGTGCATCTGTCCATCATAAAAGTGCATCTGTCCATCATAAAAGTGCATCTGTCCATCATAAAAGTGCATCTGTCCATCATTAAAGTGCATCTGTCCATCATAAAAGTGCATCTGTCCATCATAAAAGTGCATCTGTCCATCATAAAAGTGCATCTGTCCATCATAAAAGTGCATCTGTCCATCATTAAAGTGCATCTGTCCATCATAAAAGTGCATCTGTCCATCATTAAAGTGCATCTGTCCATCATAAAAGTGCATCTGTCCATCATAAAGTGCATCTGTCCATCATAAAAGTGCATCTGTCCATCATAAGTGCTCCACAGGCTCTGAGGTGTTAATAAAGGCCTTCTGAAGTGAAGCGATGCATTTGTGTAAGAAAAAATATCCATATTTATAACTTTATCAATTAAATTAACTGGCTTCCGGAAGACAAACGTGTGCAAGTCGACTTACGCCACAAGAGTAACACTTGACGATGTATGATGTAGATGTAGGAGTAGCGTAAGTTTAGACGCCTCTCGCGGTTCAAACAAACAGGGCTGGGCAACAAACTCAAGCTCCTCCCACATTTCTTATTTTAGACTTCTAATTTGTGACTGGTGTTTTGTTTTACTCTATCCTCTGCGCTTCTGTGTTCATCATTACATCATGCATCAGGCCAAGTGTTACTCTTTCGCAGTAAATCAATGCTTATGGCCGTCTGCCAGAAACTAGTTATTTTAGTCGATTAAAGTTTTAAATGTTGGATTTTTTCTTACACAAACGCATCGCTTCACTTCAGAAGGCCTTTATTAACCATGTTAATGGAGCCGTGTGAAGCACTTTTATGATGGATAGATGCACTTTTATGACAGTGAATGCGAGAGACGGAGTGTGTCCAAGAGAGCGCCTGACAGTACGCGAGAGAGACCGAGTGTGTCCGAGAGAGCGCTCGACAGTGAGCGAGAGAGACCGAGTGTGTCCGAGAGAGCGCTCAACAGTGTGCGAGAGAGACCGAGTGTGTCCGAGAGAGCGCTCGACAGTGAGCGAGAGAGACCGAGTGTGTCCGAGAGAGCGCTCAACAGTGTGCGAGAGAGACCGAGTGTGTCCGAGAGAGCGCTCGACAGTGTGCGAGAGAGACCGAGTGTGTCTGAGAGAGCGCTCGACAGTGTGCGAGAGAGACCGAGTGTGTCCGAGTGAGCGCTCGACAGTGTACGCGAGAGAGACCGAGTGTGTCAGAGAGAGCGCTCGACAGTGCGCGAGAGAGATGGAGTGTGTCCGAGTGAGCGCTCGACAGTGTGCGAGAGAGACCGAGTGTGTCCGAGTGAGCGCTCGACAGTGTGCGAGAGAGACCGAGTGTGTCTGAGAGCGCTCAACAGTGTGCGAGAGAGACCGAGTGTGTCTGTGAGAGAGCTCGACAGTGTGCGAGAGAGATGGAGTGTGTCCGAGTGAGCGCTCGACAGTGTGCGAGAGAGACCGAGTGTGTCCGAGTGAGCGCTCGACAGTGTGCGAGAGAGACCGAGTGTGTCTGAGAGCGCTCAACAGTGTGCGAGAGAGACCGAGTGTGTCTGTGAGAGAGCTCGACAGTGTGCGAGAGAGATGGAGTGTGTCTGAGAGAGCGCTCGACAGTGTGCGAGAGAGATGGAGTGTGTCCGAGTGAGCGCTCGACAGTGTGCGAGAGAGACCGAGTGTGTCCGAGTGAGCGCTCGACAGTGTGCGAGAGAGACCGAGTGTGTCCGAGTGAGCGCTCGACAGTGCGCGAGAGAGAACGAGTGTGTCCGAGAGAGCGCTCGACAGTGTGCGAGAGAGACCGAGTGTGTCCGAGAGAGCGCTCGACAGTGTGTGAGAGAGACCGAGTGTGTCCGAGAGAGCGCTCGACAGTGTGCGAGAGAGACCGAGTGTGTCTGAGAGAGCGCTCGACAGTGCGCGAGAGAGATGGAGTGTGTCCGAGAGAGCGCTCGACAGTGCGCGAGAGAGAACGAGTGTGTCCAAGAGAGCGCTCGACAGTGTGCGAGAGAGACCGAGTGTGTCCGAGAGAGCGCTCGACAGTGTGCGAGAGAGACCGAGTGTGTCCGAGAGAGCGCTCGACAGTGCGCGAGAGAGAACGAGTGTGTCCAAGAGAGCGCCTGACAGTGCCTGAGAGAGACCGAGTGTGTCCGAGAGAGCGCTCGACAGTGTGCGAGAGAGACGGAGTGTGTCCGAGAGAGCGCTCGACAGTGTGCGAGAGAGACCGAGTGTGTCCGAGAGAGCGCTCGACAGTGTGCGAGAGAGACCGAGTGTGTCCGAGAGAGCGCTCGACAGTGTGCGAGAGAGACCGAGTGTGTCCGAGAGAGCGCTCGACAGTGTGCGAGAGAGACCGAGTGTGTCTGAGAGAGCGCTCGACAGTGTGCGAGAGAGACGGAGTGTGTCCGAGAGAGCGCTCGACAGTGTGCGAGAGAGACCGAGTGTGTCTGAGTGAGCGCTCGACAGTGTGCGAGAGAGACGGAGTGTGTCCGAGAGAGCGCTCGACAGTGTGCGAGAGAGACGGAGTGTGTCCGAGAGAGCGCTCGACAGTGTGCGAGAGAGACCGAGTGTGTCCGAGAGAGCGTTCGACAGTGTGCGAGAGAGACTGAGTGTGTCCGAGAGAGCGCTCGACAGAGACGGAGTGTGTCTGAGAGAGCGCTCGACAGTGTGCGAGAGAGACCGAGTGTGTCCGAGAGAGCGCTCGACAGTGTGCGAGAGAGACCGAGTGTGTCCGAGAGAGCGCTCGACAGTGTGCGAGAGAGACCGAGTGTGTCCGAGAGAGCGCTCGACAGTGCGCGAGAGAGAACGAGTGTGTCCAAGAGAGCGCCTGACAGTGCCTGAGAGAGACCGAGTGTGTCCGAGAGAGCGCTCGACAGTGTGCGAGAGAGACGGAGTGTGTCCGAGAGAGCGCTCGACAGTGTGCGAGAGAGACCGAGTGTGTCCAAGAGAGCGCTCGACAGTGTGCGAGAGAGACCGAGTGTGTCCGAGAGAGCGCTCGACAGTGTGCGAGAGAGACGGAGTGTGTCCGAGAGAGCGCTCGACAGTGTGCGAGAGAGACGGAGTGTGTCCGAGAGAGCGCTCGACAGTGTGCGAGAGAGACCGAGTGTGTCCGAGAGAGCGCTCGACAGTGTGCGAGAGAGACGGAGTGTGTCCGAGAGAGCGCTCGACAGTGTGCGAGAGAGACGGAGTGTGTCTGAGAGAGCGCTCGACAGTGTGCGAGAGAGACCGAGTGTGTCCGAGAGAGCGCTCGACAGTGTGCGAGAGAGACGGAGTGTGTCCGAGAGAGCGCTCGACAGTGTGCGAGAGAGACGGAGTGTGTCCGAGAGAGCGCTCGACAGTGTGCGAGAGAGACCGAGTGTGTCCGAGAGAGCGCTCGACAGTGTGCGAGAGAGACTGAGTGTGTCCGAGAGAGCGCTCGACAGTGTGCGAGAGAGACGGAGTGTGTCTGAGAGAGCGCTCGACAGTGTGCGAGAGAGACCGAGTGTGTCCGAGAGAGCGCTCGACAGTGCGCGAGAGAGAACGAGTGTGTCCAAGAGAGCGCTCGACAGTGTGCGAGAGAGACCGAGTGTGTCCGAGAGAGCGCTCGACAGTGTGCGAGAGAGACCGAGTGTGTCCGAGAGAGCGCTCGACAGTGCGCGAGAGAGAACGAGTGTGTCCAAGAGAGCGCCTGACAGTGCCTGAGAGAGACGGAGTGTGTCCGAGAGAGCGCTCGACAGTGTGCGAGAGAGACGGAGTGTGTCCGAGAGAGCGCTCGACAGTGTGCGAGAGAGACCGAGTGTGTCCGAGAGAGCGCTCGACAGTGTGCGAGAGAGACCGAGTGTGTCCGAGAGAGCGCTCGACAGTGTGCGAGAGAGACGGAGTGTGTCCGAGAGAGCGCTCGACAGTGTGCGAGAGAGACGGAGTGTGTCCGAGAGAGCGCTCGACAGTGTGCGAGAGAGACCGAGTGTGTCCGAGAGAGCGTTCGACAGTGTGCGAGAGAGACTGAGTGTGTCCGAGAGAGCGCTCGACAGTGTGCGAGAGAGACGGAGTGTGTCTGAGAGAGCGCTCGACAGTGTGCGAGAGAGACCGAGTGTGTCCGAGAGAGCGCTCGACAGTGTGCGAGAGAGACCGAGTGTGTCCGAGAGAGCGCTCGACAGTGTGCGAGAGAGACCGAGTGTGTCCGAGAGAGCGCTCGACAGTGCGCGAGAGAGAACGAGTGTGTCCGAGAGAGCGCCTGACAGTGCCTGAGAGAGACCGAGTGTGTCCGAGAGAGCGCTCGACAGTGTGCGAGAGAGACGGAGTGTGTCCGAGAGAGCGCTCGACAGTGTGCGAGAGAGACCGAGTGTGTCCGAGAGAGCGCTCGACAGTGTGCGAGAGAGACCGAGTGTGTCCGAGAGAGCGCTCGACAGTGTGCGAGAGAGACGGAGTGTGTCCGAGAGAGCGCTCGACAGTGTGCGAGAGAGACGGAGTGTGTCCGAGAGAGCGCTCGACAGTGTGCGAGAGAGACCGAGTGTGTCTGAGAGAGTGCTCGACAGTGTGCGAGAGAGACCGAGTGTGTCCGAGAGAGCGCTCGACAGTGTGCGAGAGAGACTGAGTGTGTCCGAGAGAGCGCTCGACAGTGTGCGAGAGAGACGGAGTGTGTCTGAGAGAGCGCTCGACAGTGAGCGAAAGAGACGGAGTGTGTCCGAGAGAGCGCTCGACAGTGTGCGAGAGAGACCGAGTGTGTCCGAGAGAGCGCTCGACAGTGTGCGAGAGAGACCGAGTGTGTCCGAGAGAGCGCTCGACAGTGTGCGAGAGAGACTGAGTGTGTCCGAGAGAGCGCTCGACAGTGTGCGAGAGAGACGGAGTGTGTCTGAGAGAGCGCTCGACAGTGCGCGCAAGAGACCGAGTGTGTCCGAGAGAGTGCTCAACAGTGTGCGAGAGAGACGGAGTGTGTCTGAGAGAGCGCTCGACAGTGAGCGAGAGAGACGGAGTGTGTCCGAGAGAGCGCTCGACAGTGTGCGAGAGAGACGGAGTGTGTCTGAGAGAGCGCTCGACAGTGAGCGAGAGAGACGGAGTGTGTCTGAGAGAGCGCTCGACAGTGAGCGAGAGAGACGGAGTGTGTCCGAGAGAGTGCTCAACAGTGTGCGAGAGAGACGGAGTGTGTCTGAGAGAGCGCTCGACAGTGAGCGAAAGAGACGGAGTGTGTCCGAGAGAGCGCTCGACAGTGTGCGAGAGAGACCGAGTGTGTCCGAGAGAGCGCTCGACAGTGTGCGAGAGAGACTGAGTGTGTCCGAGAGAGCGCTCGACAGTGTGCGAGAGAGACCGAGTGTGTCCGAGAGAGCGCTCGACAGTGTGCGAGAGAGACGGAGTGTGTCTGAGAGAGCGCTCGACAGTGAGCGAGAGAGACCGAGTGTGTCTGAGAGAGCGCTCGACAGTGTGCGAGAGAGACCGAGTGTGTCCGAGAGAGCGCTCGACAGTGTGCGAGAGAGACCGAGTGTGTCCGAGAGAGCGCTCGACAGTGCGCGAGAGAGAACGAGTGTGTCCAAGAGAGCGCTCGACAGTGTGCGAGAGAGACCGAGTGTGTCCGAGAGAGCGCTCGACAGTGTGCGAGAGAGACCGAGTGTGTCCGAGAGAGCGCTCGACAGTGAGCAAGAGAGACCGAGTGTGTCCGAGAGAGTGCTCGACAGTGCGCGAGAGAGACTGAGTGTGTCCAAGAGAGCGCTCAACAGTGCGCGAGAGAGACCGAGTGTGTCCAAGAGAGCGCTCGACAGTGTGCGAGAGAGACCGAGTGTGTCCAAGAGAGCGCTCGACAGTGTGTGAGAGAGACCGAGTGTGTCCGAGAGAGCGCTCGACAGTGTGCGAGAGAGACCGAGTGTGTCCGAGAGAGCGCTCGACAGTGCGCGAGAGAGACTGAGTGTGTCCGAGAGAGCGCTCGACAGTGTGCGAGAGAGACCGAGTGTGTCCGAGAGAGCGCTCGACAGTGAGCGAGAGAGAACGAGTGTGTCCAAGAGAGCGCCTGACAGTGTGCGAGAGAGACTGAGTGTGTCCAAGAGAGCGCTCGACAGTGTGCGAGAGAGACCGAGTGTGTCCGAGAGAGTGCTCGACAGTGTGCGAGAGAGACTGAGTGTGTCCAAGAGAGCGCTCGACAGTGTGCGAGAGAGAACGAGTGTGTTTGAGAGAGCGCTCGACAGTGCGCGAGAGAGACTGAGTGTGTCCAAGAGAGCGCTCGACAGTGTGCGAGAGAGACGGAGTGTGTCCGAGAGAGCGCTCGACAGTGTGCGAGAGAGACCGAGTGTGTCCGAGAGAGCGCTCGACAGTGTGCGAGAGAGACTGAGTGTGTCTGAGAGCGCTCAACAGTGTACGCGAGAGAGACCGAGTGTGTCTGAGAGAGCGCACGACAGTGTGCGAGAGAGACCGAGTGTGTCCGAGAGAGTGCTCGACAGTGCGCGAGAGAGACTGAGTGTGTCCAAGAGAGCGCTCGACAGTGTGCGAGAGAGACCGAGTGTGTCCGAGAGAGTGCTCGACAGTGTGCGAGAGAGACTGAGTGTGTCCAAGAGAGCGCTCGACAGTGTGCGAGAGAGAACGAGTGTGTTTGAGAGAGCGCTCGACAGTGCGCGAGAGAGACTGAGTGTGTCCAAGAGAGCGCTCGACAGTGTGCGAGAGAGACGGAGTGTGTCCGAGAGAGCGCTCGACAGTGTGCGAGAGAGACTGAGTGTGTCTGAGAGCGCTCAACAGTGTACGCGAGAGAGACCGAGTGTGTCTGAGAGAGCGCACGACAGTGTGCGAGAGAGACCGAGTGTGTCCGAGAGAGCGCTCGACAGTGAGCGAGAGAGACCGAGTGTGTCCGAGTGAGCGCTCGACAGTGCCTGAGAGAGACCGAGTGTGTCAGAGAGAGCGCTCGACAGTGTGCGAGAGAGACCGAGTGTGTCCGAGAGAGCGCTCGACAGTGTGCGAGAGAGACCGAGTGTGTCTGAGAGAGCGCTCGACAGTGTGCGAGAGAGACCGAGTGTGTCTGAGAGCGCTCAACAGTGAGCGAGAGAGACCAAGTGTGTCTGAGAGCGCTCAACAGTGTGCGAGAGAGACCGAGTGTGTCTGAGAGAGCGCTCGACAGTGCGCGAGAGAGACCGAGTGTGTCCGAGAGAGTGCTCGACAGTGTGCGAGAGAGACCGAGTGTGTCCGAGTGAGCGCTCGACAGTGCCTGAGAGAGACCCAGTGTGTCCGAGAGAGCGCTCGACAGTGTGCGAGAGAGACCGAGTGTGTCCGAGAGAGCGCTCGACAGTGTGCGAGAGAGACCGAGTGTGTCTGAGAGAGCGCTCGACAGTGCGCGAGAGAGACCGAGTGTGTCCGAGAGAGCGCTCGACAGTGTGCGAGAGAGACCGAGTGTGTCCGAGAGAGCGCTCGACAGTGCGCGAGAGAGACCGAGTGTGTCTGAGAGAGCGCTCGACAGTGTGCGAGAGAGACCGAGTGTGTCCGAGAGAGCGCTCGACAGTGAGCGAGAGAGAACGAGTGTGTCCAAGAGAGCGCCTGACAGTGCCTGAGAGAGACCGAGTGTGTCCGAGAGAGTGCTCGACAGTGCGCGAGAGAGACTGAGTGTGTCCAAGAGAGCGCTCGACAGTATGCGAGAGAGACCGAGTGTGTCCGAGAGAGTGCTCGACAGTGTGCGAGAGAGACTGAGTGTGTCCAAGAGAGCGCTCGACAGTGTGCGAGAGAGAACGAGTGTGTTCGAGAGAGCGCTCGACAGTGCGCGAGAGAGACTGAGTGTGTCCAAGAGAGCGCTCGACAGTGTGCGAGAGAGACGGAGTGTGTCCGAGAGAGCGCTCGACAGTGTGCGAGAGAGACCGAGTGTGTCCGAGAGAGCGCTCGACAGTGAGCGAGAGAGACCGAGTGTGTCCGAGTGAGCGCTCGACAGTGCCTGAGAGAGACCGAGTGTGTCAGAGAGCGCTCGACAGTGTGCGAGAGAGACCGAGTGTGTCTGAGAGCGCTCAACAGTGAGCGAGAGAGACCAAGTGTGTCTGAGAGCGCTCAACAGTGTGCGAGAGAGACTGAGTGTGTCTGAGAGCGCTCAACAGTGTGCGAGAGAGACCGAGTGTGTCTGAGAGAGCGCTCGACAGTGCGCGAGAGAGACCGAGTGTGTCCGAGAGAGCGCTCGACAGTGTGCGAGAGAGACCGAGTGTGTCCGAGTGAGCGCTCGACAGTGCCTGAGAGAGACCGAGTGTGTCCGAGAGAGCGCTCGACAGTGCGAGAGAGAGACCGAGTGTGTCTGAGAGAGCGCTCGACAGTGTGCGAGAGAGACCGAGTGTGTCCGAGAGAGTGCTCGACAGTGAGCGAGAGAGACCGAGTGTGTCCGAGAGAGCGCTCGACAGTGTGCGAGAGAGACCGAGTGTGTCTGAGAGAGCGCTCGACAGTGTGCGAGAGAGAGACCGAGTGTGTCCGAGAGAGTGCTCGACAGTGTGCGAGAGAGACCGAGTGTGTCTGAGAGAGCGCTCGACAGTGCGCGAGAGAGACTGAGTGTGTCCGAGAGAGCGCTCGACAGTGTGCGAGAGAGACCGAGTGTGTCCGAGAGAGCGCTCGACAGTGCGCGAGAGAGACTGAGTGTGTCCGAGAGAGCGCTCGACAGTGCGCGCAAGAGACCGAGTGTGTCCGAGAGAGCGCTCGACAGTGCGCGCAAGAGACCGAGTGTGTCCGAGAGAGTGCTCAACAGTGAGCGAGAGAGACCGAGTGTGTCCGAGAGAGCGCTCGACAGTGCGCGCAAGAGACCGAGTGTGTCCGAGAGAGCGCTCGACAGTGTGCGAGAGAGACCGAGTGTGTCTGAGAGAGCGCTCGACAGTGTGCGAGAGAGACCGAGTGTGTCCGAGTGAGCGCTCGACAGTGCCTGAGAGAGACCGAGTGTGTCCGAGAGAGCGCTCGACAGTGCGCGCAAGAGACCGAGTGTGTCCGAGAGAGCGCTCGACAGTGCGCGCAAGAGACCGAGTGTGTCCGAGAGAGTGCTCAACAGTGAGCGAGAGAGACCGAGTGTGTCCGAGAGAGCGCTCGACAGTGCGCGCAAGAGACCGAGTGTGTCCGAGAGAGCGCTCGACAGTGCGCGAGAGAGACCGAGTGTGTCTGAGAGAGCGCTCGACAGTGCGCGAGAAAGACCGAGTGTGTCCGAGAGAGCGCTCGACAGTGTGCGAGAGAGACCGAGTGTGTCCGAGAGAGCGCTCGACAGTGCCTGAGAGAGACAGAGTGTGTCTGAGAGAGCGCTCCACAGTGCCTGAGAGAGACCGAGTGTGTCTGAGAGAGCGCTCGACAGTGTGCGAGAGAGACCGAGTGTGTCTGAGAGAGCGCTCGACAGTGCGCGAGAGAGACCGAGTTTGTCAGAGAGAGCGCTCGACAGTGTGCGAGAGAGACCAAGTGTGTCCGAGAGAGCGCTCAACAGTGAGCGAGAGAGACCAGGTGTCCGAGTGAGCGCTCGACAGTGCGCGAGAGAGACCGAGTGTGTCCAAGAGAGCGCTCGACAGTGTGCGAGAGAGACCGAGTGTGTCTGAGAGCGTTCAACAGTGAGCGAGAGAGACCGAGTGTGTCTGAGAGCGCTCAACAGTGCGCGAGAGAGGCCGAGTGTGTCCGAGAGAGCGCTCAACAGTGTAGGAGAGAGACCAGGTGTCCGAGTGAGCGCTCGACAGTGCGCGAGAGAGACTGAGTGTGTCCAAGAGAGCGCTCGACAGTGCGCGCGAGAGACGGAGTGTGTCCGAGAGAGCGCTCGACAGTGTGCGAGAGAGACCGAGTGTGTCCGAGAGAGCGCTCGACAGTGTGCGAGAGAGACCGAGTGTGTCCGAGAGAGCGCTCGACAGTGTGCGAGAGAGACTGAGTGTGTCCATGAGAGCGCTCGACAGTGCGCGCGAGAGACGGAGTGTGTCCGAGAGAGCGCTCGACAGTGTGTGAGAGAGACCGAGTGTGTCTGAGAGCGCTCAACAGTGAGCGAGAGAGGCCGAGTGTGTCCGAGAGAGCGCTCAACAGTGTGCGAGAGAGACCAGGTGTCCGAGTGAGCGCTCGACAGTGTGCGAGAGAGACCGAGTGTGTCCAAGAGAGCGCTCGACAGTGCGCGCGAGAGACGGAGTGTGTCCGACAGAGCGCTCGACAGTGTGCGAGAGAGACCGAGTGTGTCTGAGAGAGCGCTCGACAGTGCGCGAGAGAGACGGAGTGTGTCCGAGAGAGCGCTCGACAGTGTGCGAGAGAGACCGAGTGTGTCTGAGAGCGCTCAACAGTGCGCGAGAGAGGCCGAGTGTGTCCGAGAGAGCGCTCGACAGTGTGTGAGAGAGACCAGGTGTCCGAGTGAGCGCTCGACAGTGTGCGAGAGAGACCGAGTGTGTCCAAGAGAGCGCTCGACAGTGCGCGCGAGAGACGGAGTGTGTCCGAGAGAGCGCTCGACAGTGTGCGAGAGAGACCGAGTGTGTCTGAGAGAGCGCTCGACAGTGTGCGAGAGAGACCGAGTGTGTCCGAGAGAGCGCTCGACAGTGAGCGAGAGAGACCAGGTGTCCGAGAGAGCGCTCGACAGTGTGCGAGAGAGACCGAGTGTGTCCGAGAGAGCGCTCGACAGTGCGCGAGAGAGAACGAGTGTGTCTGAGAGAGCGCTCGACAGTGCGCGCGAGAGACGGAGTGTGTCCGAGAGAGCGCTCGACAGTGTGCGAGAGAGACCGAGTGTGTCTGAGAGAGCGCTCGACAGTGCGCGCGAGAGACGGAGTGTGTCCGAGAGAGCGCTCGACAGTGTGCGAGAGAGACCGAGTGTGTCCGAGAGAGCGCTCGACAGTGTGCGAGAGAGACCGAGTGTGTCTGAGAGAGCGCTCGACAGTGTGCGAGAGAGACCGAGTGTGTCCAAGAGAGCGCTCGACAGTGCGCGCGAGAGACGGAGTGTGTCCGAGAGAGCGCTCGACAGTGTGCGAGAGAGACCGAGTGTGTCTGAGAGAGCGCTCGACAGTGTGCGAGAGAGACCGAGTGTGTCCGAGAGAGCGCTCGACAGTGAGCGAGAGAGACCAGGTGTCCGAGTGAGCGCTCGACAGTGCGCGAGAGAGACCGAGTGTGTCCAAGAGAGCGCTCGACAGTGAGCGAGAGAGACCGAGTGTGTCCGAGTGAGCGCTCGACAGTGCCTGAGAGAGACCGAGTGTGTCTGAGAGAGCGCTCGACAGTGCCTGAGAGAGACCGAGTGTGTCCGAGAGAGCGCTCGACAGTGCCTGAGAGAGACCGAGTGTGTCTGAGAGAGCGCTCGACAGTGCGCGAGATAGACCGAGTGTGTCCGAGAGAGCGCTCGACAGTGTGCGAGAGAGACCGAGTGTGTCTGAGAGAGCGCTCGACAGTGCGCGAGATAGACCGAGTGTGTCCGAGAGAGCGCTCGATAGTGTGCGAGAGAGACCGAGTGTGTCCGAGAGAGCGCTCGACAGTGTGCGAGAGAGACCGAGTGTGTCTGAGAGAGCGCTAGACAGTGTGCGAGAGAGACCGAGTGTGTCCGAGAGAGCGCTCGACAGTGTGCGAGAGAGACCGAGTGTGTCCGAGAGAGCGCTCGACAGTGTGCGAGAGAGACCGAGTGTGTCCGAGAGAGCGCTCGACAGTGTGCGAGAGAGACTGAGTGTGTCCGAGAGAGCGCTCGACAGTGCGCGAGAGAGACCAGGTGTCCGAGTGAGCGCCTGACAGTGTGCGAGAGAGACCGAGTGTGTCCAAGAGAGCGCTCGACAGTGCCTGAGAGAGACCGAGTGTGTCTGTGAGAGAGCTCGACAGTGTGCGAGAGAGACCGAGTGTGTCTGAGAGAGCGTTCGACAGTGCGCGAGAGAGACCGAGTGTGTCAGAGAGAGCGCTCGACAGTGCCTGAGAGAGACCGAGTGTGTCTGAGAGAGCGCTCGACAGTGCCTGAGAGAGACCGAGTGTGTCTGAGAGAGCGCTCGACAGTGCCTGAGAGAGACCGAGTGTGTCCGAGAGAGCGCTCGACAGTGCCTGAGAGAGACCGAGTGTGTCCGAGAGAGCGCTCGACAGTGCCTGAGAGAGACCGAGTGTGTCTGAGAGAGCGCTCGACAGTGTGCGAGAGAGACCGAGTGTGTCTGAGAGAGCGCTCGACAGTGCGCGAGAGAGACCGAGTGTGTCTGAGAGAGCGCTCGACAGTGCGCGAGAGAGACCGAGTGTGTCAGAGAGAGCGCTCGACAGTGTGCGAGAGAGACCGAGTGTGTCCGAGAGAGCGCTCGACAGTGCGCGAGAGAGACCGAGTGTGTCAGAGAGAGCGCTCGACAGTGTGCGAGAGAGACCGAGTGTGTCCGAGAGAGCGCTCAACAGTGAGCGAGAGAGACCAGGTGTCCGAGTGAGCGCTCGACAGTGCGCGAGTGAGACCGAGTGTGTCCAAGAGAGAGCGCTCGACAGTGCGCGAGAGAGACCGAGTGTGTCCGAGAGAGCGCTCGACAGTGTGCGAGAGAGACCGAGTGTGTCCGAGAGAGCGCTCGACAGTGCGCGAGAGAGACCGAGTGTGTCCGAGAGAGCGCTCGACAGTGCCTGAGAGAGACCGAGTGTGTCCGAGAGAGCGCTCGACAGTGCCTGAGAGAGACCGAGTGTGTCTGAGAGAGCGCTCGACAGTGTGCGAGAGAGACCGAGTGTGTCTGAGAGAGCGCTCGACAGTGCGCGAGAGAGACCGAGTGTGTCTGAGAGAGCGCTCGACAGTGCGCGAGAGAGACCGAGTGTGTCAGAGAGAGCGCTCGACAGTGTGCGAGAGAGACCGAGTGTGTCCGAGAGAGCGCTCGACAGTGCGCGAGAGAGACCGAGTGTGTCAGAGAGAGCGCTCGACAGTGTGCGAGAGAGACCGAGTGTGTCCGAGAGAGCGCTCAACAGTGAGCGAGAGAGACCAGGTGTCCGAGTGAGCGCTCGACAGTGCGCGAGTGAGACCGAGTGTGTCCAAGAGAGAGCGCTCGACAGTGCGCGAGAGAGACCGAGTGTGTCCGAGAGAGCGCTCGACAGTGTGCGAGAGAGACCGAGTGTGTCCGAGAGAGCGCTCGACAGTGCGCGAGAGAGACCGAGTGTGTCCGAGAGAGCGCTCGACAGTGTGCGAGAGAGACCGAGTGTGTCCGAGAGAGCGCTCGACAGTGAGCGAGAGAGACCGAGTGTGTCCGAGAGAGCGCTCGACAGTGTGCGAGAGAGACCGAGTGTGTCCGAGAGAGCGCTCGACAGTGCGCGAGAGAGACCGAGTGTGTCCGAGAGAGCGCTCGACAGTGCGCGAGAGAGACCGAGTGTGTCCGAGAGAGCGCTCGACAGTGTACGCGAGAGAGACCGAGTGTGTCTGAGAGAGCGCTCGACAGTGCGCGAGAGAGACCGAGTGTGTCCGAGAGAGCGCTCGACAGTGTGCGAGAGAGACCGAGTGTGTCCGACAGAGGGCTCGACAGTGTGCGAGAGAGACCGAGTGTGTCCGAGAGAGCGCTCGACAGTGTACGCGAGAGAGACCGAGTGTGTCCGAGAGAGCGCTCGACAGTGTGCGAGAGAGACCGAGTGTGTCTGAGAGAGCGCTCGACAGTGTGCGAGAGAGACCGAGTGTGTCTGAGAGAGCGCCTGACAGTGCCTGAGAGAGACCGAGTGTGTCTGAGAGAGCGCTCGACAGTGCGCGAGAGAGACCGAGTGTGTCCGAGAGAGCGCTCGACAGTGTGCGAGAGAGACCGAGTGTGTCCGAGAGAGCGCTCGACAGTGTGCGAGAGAGACCGAGTGTGTCCGAGAGAGCACTCGACAGTGTGCGAGAGAGACCGAGTGTGTCTGAGAGAGCGCTCGACAGTGTGCGAGAGAGACCGAGTGTGTCTGAGAGAGTGCTCGACAGTGTGCGAGAGAGACCGAGTGTGTCCGAGAGAGCGCTCGACAGTGTGCGAGAGAGACCGAGTGTGTCTGAGAGAGCGCTCGACAGTGTGCGAGAGAGACCGAGTGTGTCTGAGAGAGTGCTCGACAGTGTGCGAGAGAGACCGAGTGTGTCTGAGAGAGCGCTCGACAGTGTGCGAGAGAGACCGAGTGTGTCTGAGAGAGTGCTCGACAGTGTGCGAGAGAGACCGAGTGTGTCTGAGAGAGTGCTCGACAGTGTGCGAGAGAGACCGAGTGTGTCTGAGAGAGCGCTCGACAGTGTGCGAGAGAGACCGAGTGTGTCCGAGAGAGCGCTCGACAGTGTACGCGAGAGAGACCGAGTGTGTCCGAGAGAGTGCTCGACAGTGTACGCAAGAGAGACCGAGTGTGTCCGAGAGAGCGCTCGACAGTGTACGCGAGAGAGACCGAGTGTGTCTGAGAGAGCGCTCGACAGTGTGCGAGAGAGACCGAGTGTGTCCGAGAGAGCGCTCGACAGTGTACGCGAGAGAGACCGAGTGTGTCCGAGAGAGCGCTCGACAGTGTGCGAGAGAGACCGAGTGTGTCCGAGAGAGCGCTCGACAGTGTGCGAGAGAGACCGAGTGTGTCCGAGAGAGCGCTCGACAGTGTACGCAAGAGAGACCGAGTGTGTCCGAGAGAGCGCTCGACAGTGTACGCGAGAGAGACCGAGTGTGTCCGAGAGAGCGCTCGACAGTGTGCGAGAGAGACCGAGTGTGTCCGAGAGAGCGCTCGACAGTGTGCGAGAGAGACCGAGTGTGTCCGAGAGAGCGCTCGACAGTGTACGCAAGAGAGACCGAGTGTGTCCGAGAGAGCGCTCGACAGTGTACGCGAGAGAGACCGAGTGTGTCCGAGAGAGCGCTCGACAGTGTACGCAAGAGAGACCGAGTGTGTCCGAGAGAGCGCTCGACAGTGTACGCGAGAGAGACAGAGTGTGTCCGAGAGAGCGCTCGACAGTGTACGCAAGAGAGACCGAGTGTGTCCGAGAGAGCGCTCGACAGTGTGCGAGAGAGACGGAGTGTGTCCGAGAGAGCGCTCGACAGTGTACGCAAGAGAGACCGAGTGTGTCCGAGAGAGCGCTCGACAGTGTACGCGAGAGAGACGGAGTGTGTCCGAGAGAGCGCTCGACAGTGCGCGAGAGAGACCGAGTGTGTCCGAGAGAGCGCTCGACAGTGTACGCGAGAGAGACGGAGTGTGTCCGAGAGAGCGCTCGACAGTGCGCGAGAGAGACCGAGTGTGTCCGAGAGAGTGCTCGACAGTGCGCGAGAGAGACGGAGTGTGTCCGAGAGAGCGCTCGACAGTGCGCGAGAGAGACGGAGTGTGTCCGAGAGAGCGCTCGACAGTGCGCGAGAGAGACCGAGTGTGTCCGAGAGAGCGCTCGACAGTGTGCGAGAGAGACCGAGTGTGTCCGAGAGAGCGCTCGACAGTGTACGCGAGAGAGACCGAGTGTGTCTGAGAGAGCGCTCGACAGTGTACGCGAGAGAGACCGAGTGTGTCCGAGAGAGCGCTCGACAGTGTACGCGAGAGAGACCGAGTGTGTCTGAGAGAGCGCTCGACAGTGTACGCGAGAGAGACCGAGTGTGTCTGAGAGAGCGCTCGACAGTGTACGCGAGAGAGACCGAGTGTGTCCGAGAGAGCGCTCGACAGTGTACGCGAGAGAGACCGAGTGTGTCCGAGAGAGCGCTCGACAGTGTGCGAGAGAGACCGAGTGTGTCTGAGAGAGCGCTCGACAGTGTACGCGAGAGAGACCGAGTGTGTCCGAGAGAGCGCTCGACAGTGTACGCGAGAGAGACCGAGTGTGTCCGAGAGAGCGCTCGACAGTGTGCGAGAGAGACCGAGTGTGTACGAGAGAGCGCTCGACAGTGCGCGCAAGAGACCGAGTGTGTCCGAGAGAGCGCTCGACAGTGAGCGAGAGAGACCGAGTGTGTCCGAGTGAGCGCTCGACAGTGCCTGAGAGAGACCGAGTGTGTCCGAGAGCGCTCGACAGTGTGCGAGAGAGACCGAGTGTGTCTGAAAGAGCGCTCGACAGTGCCTGAGAGAGACCGAGTGTGTCCGAGAGAGCGCTCGACAGTGTGCGATAGAGACCGAGTGTGTCCGAGAGAGCGCTCGACAGTGAGCGAGAGAGACCAGGTGTCCGAGTGAGCGCTCGACAGTGCGCGAGAGAGACCGAGTGTGTCCAAGAGAGCGCTCGACAGTGAGCGAGAGAGACCGAGTGTGTCCGAGTGAGCGCTCGACAGTGCCTGAGAGAGACCGAGTGTGTCCGAGAGCGCTCGACAGTGTGCGAGAGAGACCGAGTGTGTCTGAAAGAGCGCTCGACAGTGCCTGAGAGAGACCGAGTGTGTCCGAGAGAGCGCTCGACAGTGTGCGATAGAGACCGAGTGTGTCCGAGAGAGCGCTCGACAGTGAGCGAGAGAGACCGAGTGTGTCCGAGAGAGCGCTCGACAGTGTGCGAGAGAGACCGAGTGTGTCCGAGAGAGCGCTCGACAGTGTGCGAGAGAGACCGAGTGTGTCCGAGAGAGCGCTCGACAGTGTACGCGAGAGAGACCGAGTGTGTCCGAGAGAGCGCTCGACAGTGTACGCGAGAGAGACCGAGTGTGTCCGAGAGAGCGCTCGACAGTGTGCGAGAGAGACCGAGTGTGTCTGAGAGAGCGCTCGACAGTGTGCGAGAGAGACCGAGTGTGTCCGAGAGAGCGCTCGACAGTGTACGCGAGAGAGACCGAGTGTGTCCGAGAGAGCGCTCGACAGTGTGCGAGAGAGACTGAGTGTGTCTGAGAGAGCGCTCGACAGTGCCTGAGAGAGACCGAGTGTGTCCGAGAGAGCGCTCGACAGTGCCTGAGAGAGACCGAGTGTGTCCGAGAGAGCGCTCGACAGTGCCTGAGAGAGACCGAGTGTGTCCGAGAGAGCGCTCGACAGTGTGCGAGAGAGACCGAGTGTGTCTGAGAGAGCGCTCGACAGTGCGCGAGAGAGACCGAGTGTGTCCGAGAGAGCGCTCGACAGTGTGCGAGAGAGACCGAGTGTGTCCGAGAGAGCGCTCGACAGTGTACGCGAGAGAGACCGAGTGTGTCCGAGAGAGCGCTCGACAGTGTACGCAAGAGAGACCGAGTGTGTCCGAGAGAGCGCTCGACAGTGTACGCGAGAGAGACCGAGTGTGTCCGAGAGAGCGCTCGACAGTGTACGCGAGAGAGACCGAGTGTGTCCGAGAGAGCGCTCGACAGTGCCTGAGAGAGACCGAGTGTGTCCAAGAGAGCGCTCGACAGTGTGCGAGAGAGACCGAGTGTGTCCAAGAGAGCGCTCGACAGTGTGCGAGAGAGACCGAGTGTGTCCAAGAGAGCGCTCGACAGTGTGCGAGAGAGACCGAGTGTGTCCGAGAGAGCGCTCGACAGTGCGCGAGAGAGACCGAGTGTGTCCGAGAGAGCACTCGACAGTGTGCGAGAGAGACCGAGTGTGTCCGAGAGAGCGCTCGACAGTGCGCGATAGAGACCGAGTGTGTCCGAGAGAGCGCTCGACAGTGTGCGAGAGAGACCGAGTGTGTCTGAGAGAGCGCTCGACAGTGTGCGAGAGAGACCGAGTGTGTCCAAGAGAGCGCTCGACAGTGTGCGAGAGAGACCGAGTGTGTCTGAGAGAGCGCTCGACAGTGAGCGAGAGAGACCAGGTGTCCGAGTGAGCGCTCGACAGTGCGCGAGAGAGACCGAGTGTGTCCAAGAGAGCGCTCGACAGTGAGCGAGAGAGACCGAGTGTGTCCGAGTGAGCGCTCGACAGTGAGCGAGAGAGACCGAGTGTGTCCGAGAGAGCGCTCGACAGTGAGCGAGAGAGACCGAGTGTGTCCGAGAGAGCGCTCGACAGTGCCTGAGAGAGACCGAGTGTGTCTGAGAGAGCGCTCGACAGTGCCTGAGAGAAACCGAGTGTGTCCGAGAGAGCGCTCGACAGTGAGCGAGAGAGACCGAGTGTGTCCGAGAGAGCGCTCGACAGTGTACGCGAGAGAGACCGAGTGTGTCCGAGAGAGCGCTCGACAGTGTACGCGAGAGAGACCGAGTGTGTCCGAGAGAGCGCTCGACAGTGCCTGAGAGAGACCGAGTGTGTCCGAGAGAGCGCTCGACAGTGAGCGAGAGAGACCGAGTGTGTCCGAGAGAGCGCTCGACAGTGTGCGAGAGAGACCGAGTGTGTCCGAGAGAGCGCTCGACAGTGTGCGAGAGAGACCGAGTGTGTCCGAGAGAGCGCTCGACAGTGTGCGAGAGAGACCGAGTGTGTCCGAGTGAGCGCTCGACAGTGAGCGAGAGAGACCGAGTGTGTCCGAGTGAGCGCTCGACAGTGAGCGAGAGAGACCGAGTGTGTCCGAGAGAGCGCTCGACAGTGTACGCGAGAGAGACCGAGTGTGTCCGAGAGAGCGCTCGACAGTGTACGCGAGAGAGACCGAGTGTGTCCGAGAGAGCGCTCGACAGTGTGCGAGAGAGACCGAGTGTGTCCAAGAGAGCGCTCGACAGTGCCTGAGAGAGACCGAGTGTGTCCGAGAGAGCGCTCGACAGTGTGCGAGAGAGACTGAGTGTGTCCGAGAGAGCGCTCGACAGTGTGCGAGAGAGACCGAGTGTGTCCGAGAGAGCGCTCGACAGTGTGCGAGAGAGACCGAGTGTGTCCGAGAGAGCGCTCGACAGTGTGCGAGAGAGACCGAGTGTGTCCGAGAGAGCGCTCGACAGTGCCTGAGAGAGACCGAGTGTGTCCGAGAGAGCGCTCGACAGTGAGCGAGAGAGACCGAGTGTGTCCGAGAGAGCGCTCGACAGTGTGCGAGAGAGACCGAGTGTGTCCGAGAGAGCGCTCGACAGTGTGCGAGAGAGACCGAGTGTGTCCGAGAGAGCGCTCGACAGTGTACGCGAGAGAGACCGAGTGTGTCCGAGAGAGCGCTCGACAGTGTGCGAGAGAGACCGAGTGTGTCTGAGAGAGCGCTCGACAGTGTGCGAGAGAGACCGAGTGTGTCCGAGAGAGCGCTCGACAGTGTGCGAGAGAGACCGAGTGTGTCTGAGAGAGCGCTCGACAGTGCGCGAGAGAGACCGAGTGTGTCCGAGAGAGCGCTCGACAGTGTACGCGAGAGAGACCGAGTGTGTCCGAGAGAGCGCTCGACAGTGTGCGAGAGAGACCGAGTGTGTCCGAGAGAGCGCTCGACAGTGCGCGAGAGAGACCGAGTGTGTCCAAGAGAGCGCTCGACAGTGTACGCGAGAGAGACCGAGTGTGTCCGAGAGAGCGCTCGACAGTGTGCGAGAGAGACCGAGTGTGTCTGAGAGAGCGCTCGACAGTGTGCGAGAGAGACCGAGTGTGTCCGAGAGAGCGCTCGACAGTGTGCGAGAGAGACCGAGTGTGTCTGAGAGAGCGCTCGACAGTGTGCGAGAGAGACCGAGTGTGTCCGAGAGAGCGCTCGACAGTGTGCGAGAGAGACCGAGTGTGTCAGAGAGAGCGCTCGACAGTGTGCGAGAGAGACCGAGTGTGTCCGAGAGAGCGCTCGACAGTGTACGCGAGAGAGACCGAGTGTGTCCGAGAGAGCGCTCGACAGTGTGCGAGAGAGACCGAGTGTGTCCGAGAGAGCGCTCGACAGTGTACGCGAGAGAGACCGAGTGTGTCAGAGAGAGCGCTCGACAGTGTGCGAGAGAGACCGAGTGTGTCCGAGAGAGCGCTCGACAGTGTACGCGAGAGAGACCGAGTGTGTCCGAGAGAGCGCTCGACAGTGTACGCGAGAGAGACCGAGTGTGTCCGAGAGAGCGCTCGACAGTGTGCGAGAGAGACCGAGTGTGTCCGAGAGAGCGCTCGACAGTGTACGCGAGAGAGACCGAGTGTGTCCGAGAGAGCGCTCGACAGTGTGCGAGAGAGACCGAGTGTGTCTGAGAGAGCGCTCGACAGTGCGCGAGAGAGACCGAGTGTGTCCGAGAGAGCGCTCGACAGTGTACGCGAGAGAGACCGAGTGTGTCCGAGAGAGCGCTCGACAGTGTGCGAGAGAGACCGAGTGTGTCCGAGAGAGCGCTCGACAGTGCGCGAGAGAGACCGAGTGTGTCCAAGAGAGCGCTCGACAGTGTACGCGAGAGAGACCGAGTGTGTCCGAGAGAGCGCTCGACAGTGCGCGAGAGAGACCGAGTGTGTCTGAGAGAGCGCTCGACAGTGTACGCGAGAGAGACCGAGTGTGTCCGAGAGAGCGCTCGACAGTGTGCGAGAGAGACCGAGTGTGTCCGAGAGAGCGCTCGACAGTGCGCGAGAGAGACCGAGTGTGTCCGAGAGAGCGCTCGACAGTGCGCGAGAGAGACCGAGTGTGTCCGAGAGAGCGCTCGACAGTGTACGCGAGAGAGACCGAGTGTGTCCGAGAGAGCGCTCGACAGTGTGCGAGAGAGACCGAGTGTGTCCGAGAGAGCGCTCGACAGTGCGCGAGAGAGACCGAGTGTGTCCAAGAGAGCGCTCGACAGTGTACGCGAGAGAGACCGAGTGTGTCCGAGAGAGCGCTCGACAGTGTGCGAGAGAGACCGAGTGTGTCCGAGAGAGCGCTCGACAGTGTGCGAGAGAGACCGAGTGTGTCTGAGAGAGCGCTCGACAGTGTACGCGAGAGAGACCGAGTGTGTCAGAGAGAGCGCTCGACAGTGTGCGAGAGAGACCGAGTGTGTCCGAGAGAGCGCTCGACAGTGTACGCGAGAGAGACCGAGTGTGTCAGAGAGAGCGCTCGACAGTGTGCGAGAGAGACCGAGTGTGTCCGAGAGAGCGCTCGACAGTGTACGCGAGAGAGACCGAGTGTGTCAGAGAGAGCGCTCGACAGTGTGCGAGAGAGACCGAGTGTGTCCGAGAGAGCGCTCGACAGTGTACGCGAGAGAGACCGAGTGTGTCCGAGAGAGCGCTCGACAGTGTACGCGAGAGAGACCGAGTGTGTCCGAGAGAGCGCTCGACAGTGTGCGAGAGAGACCGAGTGTGTCCGAGAGAGCGCTCGACAGTGTACGCGAGAGAGACCGAGTGTGTCCGAGAGAGCGCTCGACAGTGTGCGAGAGAGACCGAGTGTGTCTGAGAGAGCGCTCGACAGTGCGCGAGAGAGACCGAGTGTGTCCGAGAGAGCGCTCGACAGTGTACGCGAGAGAGACCGAGTGTGTCCGAGAGAGCGCTCGACAGTGTGCGAGAGAGACCGAGTGTGTCCGAGAGAGCGCTCGACAGTGCGCGAGAGAGACCGAGTGTGTCCAAGAGAGCGCTCGACAGTGTACGCGAGAGAGACCGAGTGTGTCCGAGAGAGCGCTCGACAGTGTGCGAGAGAGACCGAGTGTGTCTGAGAGAGCGCTCGACAGTGTGCGAGAGAGACCGAGTGTGTCCGAGAGAGCGCTCGACAGTGTGCGAGAGAGACCGAGTGTCTGAGAGAGCGCTCGACAGTGTGCGAGAGAGACCGAGTGTGTCTGAGAGAGCGCTCGACAGTGTGCGAGAGAGACCGAGTGTGTCCGAGAGAGCGCTCGACAGTGTGCGAGAGAGACCGAGTGTGTCCGAGAGAGCGCTCGACAGTGTGCGAGAGAGACCGAGTGTGTCCGAGAGAGCGTTCGACAGTGCCTGAGAGAGACCGAGTGTGTCCGAGAGAGCGCTCGACAGTGTGCGAGAGAGACCGAGTGTGTCCGAGAGAGCGCTCGACAGTGTGCGAGAGAGACCGAGTGTGTCTGAGAGAGCGCTCGACAGTGTGCGAGAGAGACCGAGTGTGTCCGAGAGAGCGCTCGACAGTGTGCGAGAGAGACCGAGTGTGTCCGAGAGAGCGCTCGACAGTGTGCGAGAGAGACCGAGTGTGTCTGAGAGAGCGCTCGACAGTGTGCGAGAGAGACCGAGTGTGTCCGAGAGAGCGCTCGACAGTGTGCGAGAGAGACCGAGTGTGTCTGAGAGAGCGCTCGACAGTGTGCGAGAGAGACCGAGTGTGTCCGAGAGAGCGCTCGACAGTGTGCGAGAGAGACCGAGTGTGTCCGAGAGAGCGCTCGACAGTGTGCGAGAGAGACCGAGTGTGTCTGAGAGAGCGCTCGACAGTGTGCGAGAGAGACCGAGTGTGTCCGAGAGAGCGCTCGACAGTGTGCGAGAGAGACCGAGTGTGTCCGAGAGAGCGCTCGACAGTGTGCGAGTGAGACCGAGTGTGTCCGAGAGAGCGCTCGACAGTGTGCGAGAGAGACCGAGTGTGTCCGAGAGAGCGCTCGACAGTGCCTGAGAGAGACCGAGTGTGTCCGAGAGAGCGCTCGACAGTGTGCGAGAGAGACCGAGTGTGTCCGAGAGAGCGCTCGACAGTGTGCGAGAGAGACCGAGTGTGTCCGAGAGAGCGCTCGACAGTGCGCGAGAGAGACCGAGTGTGTCTGAGAGAGCGCTCGACAGTGTGCGAGAGAGACCGAGTGTGTCTGAGAGAGCGCTCGACAGTGCCTGAGAGAGACCGAGTGTGTCCGAGAGAGCGCTCGACAGTGCGCGAGAGAGACCGAGTGTGTCTGAGAGAGCGCTCGACAGTGCGCGATAGAGACCGAGTGTGTCCGAGAGAGCGCTCGACAGTGTGCGAGAGAGACCGAGTGTGTCCGAGAGAGCGCTCGACAGTGCGCGAGAGAGACCGAGTGTGTCTGAGAGAGCGCTCGACAGTGTGCGAGAGAGACCGAGTGTGTCTGAGAGAGCGCTCGACAGTGTGCGAGAGAGACCGAGTGTGTCTGAGAGAGCGCTCGACAGTGTGCGAGAGAGACCGAGTGTGTCCGAGAGAGCGCTCGACAGTGCGCGAGAGAGACCGAGTGTGTCTGAGAGAGCGCTCGACAGTGCGCGAGAGAGACCGAGTGTGTCCGAGAGAGCGCTCGACAGTGCGCGAGAGAGACCGAGTGTGTCCGAGAGAGCGCTCGACAGTGCGCGAGAGAGACCGAGTGTGTCCGAGAGAGCGCTCGACAGTGCGCGAGAGAGACCGAGTGTGTCTGAGAGAGCGCTCGACAGTGCGCGAGAGAGACCGAGTGTGTCTGAGAGAGCGCTCGACAGTGTGCGAGAGAGACCGAGTGTGTCTGAGAGAGCGCTCGACAGTGTGCGAGAGAGACCGAGTGTGTCCGAGAGAGCGCTCGACAGTGCGCGCAAGAGACCGAGTGTGTCCGAGAGAGCGCTCGACAGTGCCTGAGAGAGACCGAGTGTGTCCGAGAGAGCGCTCAACAGTGAGCGAGAGAGACCGAGTGTGTCTGAGAGAGCGCTCGACAGTGTGCGAGAGAGACCGAGTGTGTCTGAGAGCGCTCAACAGTGTACGCGAGAGAGACCGAGTGTGTCCGAGAGAGCGCTCGACAGTGTACGCGAGAGAGACCGAGTGTGTCCGAGAGAGCGCTCGACAGTGTGCGAGAGAGACCGAGTGTGTCTGAGAGAGCGCTCGACAGTGTGCGAGAGAGACCGAGTGTGTCTGAGAGCGCTCAACAGTGTACGCGAGAGAGACCGAGTGTGTCCGAGAGAGCGCTCGACAGTGTACGCGAGAGAGACCGAGTGTGTCCGAGAGAGCGCTCGACAGTGCCTGAGAGAGACCGAGTGTGTCTGAGAGAGCGCTCGACAGTGTGCGAGAGAGACCGAGTGTGTCTGAGAGAGCGCTCGACAGTGTGCGAGAGAGACCGAGTGTGTCTGAGAGAGCGCTCGACAGTGAGCGAGAGAGACCGAGTGTGTCCGAGAGAGCGCTCAACAGTGCGCGAGAGAGACCGAGTGTGTCCGAGAGAGCGCTCGACAGTGCGCGAGAGAGACCGAGTGTGTCCGAGAGAGCGCTCGACAGTGCGCGAGAGAGACCGAGTGTGTCTGAGAGAGCGCTCGACAGTGCGCGAGAGAGACCGAGTGTGTCTGAGAGAGCGCTCGACAGTGTGCGAGAGAGACCGAGTGTGTCTGAGAGAGCGCTCGACAGTGTGCGAGAGAGACCGAGTGTGTCCGAGAGAGCGCTCGACAGTGCGCGCAAGAGACCGAGTGTGTCCGAGAGAGCGCTCGACAGTGCCTGAGAGAGACCGAGTGTGTCCGAGAGAGCGCTCAACAGTGAGCGAGAGAGACCGAGTGTGTCTGAGAGAGCGCTCGACAGTGTGCGAGAGAGACCGAGTGTGTCTGAGAGCGCTCAACAGTGTACGCGAGAGAGACCGAGTGTGTCCGAGAGAGCGCTCGACAGTGTACGCGAGAGAGACCGAGTGTGTCCGAGAGAGCGCTCGACAGTGTGCGAGAGAGACCGAGTGTGTCTGAGAGAGCGCTCGACAGTGTGCGAGAGAGACCGAGTGTGTCTGAGAGCGCTCAACAGTGTACGCGAGAGAGACCGAGTGTGTCCGAGAGAGCGCTCGACAGTGTACGCGAGAGAGACCGAGTGTGTCCGAGAGAGCGCTCGACAGTGCCTGAGAGAGACCGAGTGTGTCTGAGAGAGCGCTCGACAGTGTGCGAGAGAGACCGAGTGTGTCTGAGAGAGCGCTCGACAGTGTGCGAGAGAGACCGAGTGTGTCCGAGAGAGCGCTCGACAGTGAGCGAGAGAGACCGAGTGTGTCCGAGAGAGCGCTCAACAGTGCGCGAGAGAGACCGAGTGTGTCTGCGCGCGAGCGACACTCAAAAAATAAATAAATGAATTAAACATTTCAGCATTAGAATAATCTCTGAAGCCTACTGGTATCATCTGCAACGTTTTAATTATTTTTACATGGTAATAAAAAAATATCTAAAAATAACCTGCAAGGAACGTTCTGGGAAGGTTCTGTTAAGGTTATAAAAATAAAACCTAAAAATAACAGGGTACGTTTTGGGAACGTCTTATAAAATAAAACACAAAGAGTGTATGAATATTTGTTATTATTATTTATTCATTTTTGGTACATTTCTGAAGAAGCACTATTTATTTTTATAATTATTTGTTGGCCAGTTGTGGTCTGTGCAATAAATATTAAAAGTTCTAAACCATCTATTGTGTTGTTTTGTTCCACTATAGTAATGATAATATTTACAATAATACATTGAATTTAATAGGTGTCTCTCACATTGTCCCACAGCAACATTAAAATAGTGTAGATTGGTGTACAATGTTTTATAATAATAATTTATTCTATTTAGTGTCCATTTCATTCATTTAACATATTTAATATTGGGGTCATCCAAGTTATTTTACATATTTGATTTTTTTTTTTTTAAGTAACCCATACGGTGGTTGTTTTGGGAAGGTTCTGGGAACCAAACCTCACTGGCTGGGTTACAGGGTTAGGGTTAGGGTTAGGGTTAGGGTTAGGGTTAGGGTTGACTGACCTGCGCTCCTCTCTGAACCACTCGAACTCTGGCTGAGGAACCGCAGACGCCTCGCAGTGCAGAACTCCTGCCTGTCCCACTGGCGTCTCGGAGCTGCGCACCTCCTTTATATATGGCGGGTCTGTGGACACACACCTGATGTGTGATGTCTGTTCTCACAAACACACAACAGTGTCACACAACAGTCTGATCTTATAGACATCTACTTACAATTGACCACCACATTGACGTATTTGACATCGGGTGTGGACACATCATTGCTTGCTTTACACTCGTAACGTCCTGCCTGAGAGCGAACGATCCCAGAGATCTCTAGATACTCGCCCACGTCCAGAGCCTCGGCTGGGGAACACACACACACACACACACACACACGTCATCATCATAGTTTGGCTTGTCCAGCAGAGGGAGCATGTGAGGCTCTTCCAGATCACAGCACTAACACAACATCAGTGAGTGAGTGAGGAATAATAATCCTGCAACATCAACAACCTAGCTGAGAAAAACATTGCTCACACACACACTCACACACACACACTAATCTGGTCAGCTTTTCATCAGGAAGTTGAAAAGCGTTTCAGAGCACGAGGGAGCAGAGGGGGTGCTCATTTTTGCATACTCATGTTTTATAAATGAGCATCATTTACCACAGTGAGGTACAATGCATTTATTTAGTGAATACTAATTTATGTAAAACCATGAAATTGGCAAAGTTCAGCAGAACTGAAAGATCACAGACACAATAAATACACTAAATGTTTTCACACACACACACACACACACATACACACACTGGTGCATCACTATAGTAGAAAATAATTATGTAACTTAATTTAAACTAATTTTAGATTTATTATATACATTTTTCAGTATATAAATTGGGTGTTTATAAAAGATCGAAGCCCTGTAATAACGGTGGTCCCTCACATGAGGATGATCGGTGTCGTCTAGAAGATTGATGATCTCTAACACACAGAATATCAGCTTCAGTTCAAAGATAACAACTGTAACAAACTCCCCGTTTGTGTAAAAAACACAATAATCACACGTGCAGTGACACACGCATCTACTGTGAGTGTGTGTGTATGTGTGAGAATGTGTGTGTGTGCGTGTGTGTGTGTGTGTGTGTGTGTGTGTGTGTGTGTGTTTTGACCTACATTATGAGGATGCAAAGTCCTTATATTGTAGTGTGTATTCAGGTTTCAGGCCACAACCCCTACAGTATGAGGGCATTCCAATGTCCTTGTAATATAAAATGCAAAATAAACATACTAAACGATTTTTTGTTTTGTAAAAATGTAAAAATGAAGAAAGTTTGTGTGTGAGTCACCGAACAACAGAAATGTGAAGCTTGTGTTTCTGTTCAATGATTTACATGAATCCTTCAGTATAAATGTGTTATTTAAGATGAATCTGAATCTAAAGCACTAATCGAGCTCATCTCATCTGACCTGTTTCAAAGACATTTTCAATGTTTGAGACTCACAGCAGAAGTGACTCGAATACAGACACATGACACACGAGTCGGTTAATGTGAAGACTGAGCTGGTTTAGAGCTGGTTTAAGGCTCAGAACTGGTTTAATGTTACACTGATAACACTTGATTAATGTTCCAGCTGGTAAAAAGCCTTCGTCTCTGACCTTTAGTGACTTGATGTGGAAAGCATCGATCCAGTGCCACACACACACACACACACACACACACACACACCACTGGTCAATACTTTAAACAGCATTCAGCTCTTTTCAGTAAATGTGGCTCCCAGCGCGTCTGCTGCAGTCGATGAGAAAGATCTTCAGGACAACAGATACACTGTGAACATGAAACCACTGATCAACCACACACACACACACACACACACACGCTAATCAAAAAGCTGCTCCACATGATTCACACACACGTTTCTCTCGCTGACACTCCTGTCTGACAGAAAGAACATGCTGACAGGATCCAGTCAGAGCGATGGAGTTCTTCTGTGAGTCTGAACGACATGCGGACACTCGAACCAACAATCACTCTAGACTGACGGTTGCTGGGGTATTATGAGTGGTTTCTATATCTTCTTTCTGTCTGGTGTTCAAGAGTCCTGCAGCCTATAGTGAAGACTGACCTGACGACAAGAGGATTGCCAGCAGCTGATTGGCTATCTCTCACCTGACGGGTTGAGCAGTCTCCAGGTGATGGAGGGATCTGGCCTCCCATTGGCCAAACACGTCAACGTCACGTTACTGCCCTCGTTCACAGTGATGTCCTCCGACACTTTATAGATGATCGCAGGAACTGAAAGAGAAAAACCAGAGCAGAACGACATGAACGGAGGGATGCTGGAAGATTTGTGTTCAGATACAGGTCTCTTCAGTCCGCCTGACCTCGTGACGTATGCTCATAATAAACTCTGTGTTTAATGAGGATGTTGCAGAGCATCAATAAAGTCAAACGCATGTGAAAATATCACACACACATCATTTGTTACGGGCCGCAGACACTCTCATCCATTACACCAACACTTGTCTGATCAATGCGCACACAATCCCACATATTCATCAAACCCATGCGCCATTTAATGACGCTCTTTGTCATTTTCTTGATTTACTGAGTCTGAGATCAAGACTGAAACAAACTCAGAGCTGCAGCTTCAGCAAAGCAAACCTGCAATAAATCAGATAGAGATTCAGTCTGTGAACATTCACTCGTTCAGTCGCTGTCATCAAACCCCGCCCCTTCAATCACAAACTCCGCCCCATTGAAGCTCAAACTCCGCCCCTTCGACACCAAACTCCACCCCTTCAGTCTCAAACTCCGCCCAGGTCTGTCCCCCACCGCTCTGAGGAGTTCAGTTCAATAAAGGAATTATGCAAATCAGGTTACACGCCTACAACATTTATACTGATCACAATGTGCACAGAGCTCTTTGTGTTAAAGGTACAGTGGAAATGACCACAGAATACGAAATTCATTTCCTAACTGCTGGGGAAAAAGTAACCGTTGAATGCGAGGCCATTAAAGCATCCGGCAGAACGAGAGCTCAGAGCTGTTCAGGACGAGATGAAGACCGTAGGTTAGTAGATAGACGAGATGAAGACCTCAAGTCCTCGACTGTGGGTTAGTAAATGGACAGTCGTCAGTGTCTGATAAATGATGTTCACTAGGTGGCAGATTGAGTCTGTTCCTCACAGCAGTGGCTCTACACTCCATTCTCTCTCTCTCTCTCTCTCTCTCTCTTTGTGTTCTCCTTAACCAATCACTGTTGCCTTTTTAAAAACACACACACTCTCTCTCCTCAGTGCGGCTCTGTCTTTCTCTCTAACATGCATGAAATTGGAATTGTAGTTGAAGCAGGACTGACAAGAAAATACATGTTTCTCCAAGCCCAACAAGAATAGACTCATAACCACACACACACACACACACACACACACACACACACACACACACACACACACACACACACACACAGGGCTGGGCTTGTGCAGGAGGAGGATGGTGATGTTGAGAGATGTGAGTTTGGGGCCTTGCAGGCTTTGTTTGCTCTCTTCGCTGCTTTGGAGGCAGAGGTGGAAATAGGAGAGTGGAAAGTTGGTTATAGGGATATATACAGTTATATATACATATACCGTATATACAGTATATGTAACTAAATTCGTCATTGTGGGAAGAAGGAGGCGGAAACCGGCGAACATTCAACAGATTTTAATATCAAAAATAAAACAAATACAAAACGAAAATAAAAGACAGCAGCCCCTCACGGACGACTGCTGTCACATCAAATAAAACATAAACATCAAATAAAATCCAGGCCTGGCCTCTCTCGATCTCCACTGTCGTTGCTCCTCCTTTATGCTTCCGCTCCTCCGTGAGAGATACGAGACCGGTGCGTCGCGCAGGAGTCGCTCATTATCAATCACGCCTCGTCCTGCTCGCCACAGTATACAGCTGTGCTTTGTTTAACCTACGCGAAAACTGCACGTCTGCCTTCATCAGTGCTCGTCTCTAGACTACTACTCCGGCCATTCAGAACGTCTAGGCCTACTGGCCAAAAAAAAAAAAAAAAAAAGAAAAGAAAAAAATAATCAGATTCACAACGTCACAGCTTATATATATATAATTTGGATTTCATACATTCATTTCTTATTAAAAAAAATCCTGTCATCCAGCATCTTCTTCCTTTCATCCTCATCCTTTTCACCAAAAATTGGTGGTTATTTGTTGAGTAGTGACATGTGTGTTCAAGTAAGCCAGATATGAGCAGATTCTGCACAATACGCTGTATTTAATATATCACGATGTCTCATGAGTTGAGTATTTGCGCTAAATCCGCGCAGATTTGTCTTATGCAAACTTCCCCAGCAAAGTGAGTGAAGATAATAACACGCCAAATTGGCTAGTGATTAGACACGTTTAGTAGTGTTGAGTCGCGTTCAGTCGTGTTGAGTCTAGTTGAGTCGTGTTGTTGCGTTGAGTCGCATTGAGTCATGTTGAGTTGTATTGAGTCGCGTTTAGTCATGTTGAGTCATGTTTAGTCACGTTTAGTCGTGTTGAGTCGCATTCAGTCGTTTAGTCGTGTTGAGTCGCGTTGAGTCGCATTCAGTCGAGTCGTGTTCAGTCGTGTTGAGTCTAGTTGAGTCGTGTTAAGTCACGTTGGGTCGTGTTCAGTTGCGTTGAGTCGCGTTCAGTCGTGTTGAGTCACGTTAAGTCGCATTGAGTCGTGTTGAGTCGTATTGAGTCGTGTTGAGTCACGTTTAGTCGTGTTGAGTCGTGTTAAGTCGCGTTGAGTCACGTTGAGTCGTATTTAGTCGCATTTAGTAGTGTTGAGTCGCGTTGAGTCGCGTTCAGTCGAGTTGAGTCTAGTTGAGTCGTGTTGTTGCGTTGAGTCGCATTGAGTCATGTTGAGTTGTATTGAGTCGCGTTTAGTTATGTCGAGTCATGTTTAGTCACGTTTAGTCGTGTTGAGTCGCATTCAGTCGTTTAGTCGTGTTGAGTCGCGTTGAGTCGCATTCAGTCGAGTCGTGTTCAGTCGTGTTGAGTCTAGTTGAGTCGTGTTAAGTCACGTTGGGTCGTGTTGAGTCGCGTTGAGTCGCGTTCAGTTGCGTTGAGTCGCGTTCAGTCGTGTTGAGTTGCGTTGAGTCACGTTTAGTCGTGTTGAGTCACGTTAAGTCGCATTGAGTCGTGTTGAGTCGTATTGAGTCGTGTTGAGTCACGTTTAGTCGTATTGAGTCGTGTTGAGTCACGTTTAGTCGTGTTGAGTCGCGTTAAGTCGCGTTGAGTCGTGTTGAGTCGTATTGAGTCGTGTTGAGTCACGTTTAGTCGTATTGAGTCGTGTTGAGTCACGTTTAGTCGTGTTGAGTCGCGTTAAGTCGTGTTGAGTCGTGTTGAGTCGCGTTAAGTCGTGTTAAGTCGCGTTGAGTCGCATTGAGTCATGCTGACTCGTGTTGAGTCACGTTAAGTCGTGTTGAGTCGCATTGAGTCGTGTTGAGTCGCATTGAGTCGTGTTGAGTCACGTTTAGTCGTGTTGAGTCGCGTTGAGTCGCGTTGAGTCACGTTGAGTCGTATTTAGTCGCATTTAGCCGTGTTAAATCGCGTTCAGTCGTGTTAAGTCTAGTAGAGTCGTGTTAAATCGCGTTGAGTCGCATTGAGTCATGCTGAGTCGTGTTGAGTCGCGTTAAGTCGTGTTTAGTTGTGTTAAGTCGTGTTAAGTCACATTTAGTCGTGTTGAGTCACGTTGAGTCGCATTGAGTCGTGTTAAGTCACGCTAAACGTGACTCAGTCGCATTGAGTCGTGTTAAGTTGTATTTAGTCGCGTTGAGTTGCATTGAGTCGCGTTGAGTCGCATTCAATGACCCATTCATAAATGACTCGATGGCTCACTCAATAACACAGTATCTAACCGCATCCTACTGATGTTTTTAGTCTAATTTTTTAAAGGATCACTTAAATTTTATTGAACATTTTTTATAATTTTTTTCATTTATTTTTTAAAGATATTTAAGGGGGCAAATGTTGTCCCTGAAAGGAAAAGGTGTGCTTGCCGTGGAAGAGAGGGGGAACGCAGAAGGATGTTAACACACACAGTTTGGGAACCGTTGCTCTACTGTGTCAGACTCTGCGAGAGCACACACACACTCAAACAAACACACACGTGTTCCACGTGTGTTTTTGCATTTTGTATTGTTTTTCTCTTTTTCTCTTTTGTGCTTTTGTTTCTATTTGTTTATACAAATTATTCATAGGTTATGATCATTGGAAAATACGGATGTCCATCATCATATATGTGACGTAACGATGTTACACATCACGACTGACGTTCGACCAATCCGCTGACGTTCTGGCAGTTTAAAAGGCCCCATTGACAAGGGGTGAATAGACCAGCACCAGATCTCATTCAACACCCTTGCCTTTGAGTTAAAATGTCAATAGAGTCATGATCAAGACATGTTAATGTTTGTTTATGCGGTGGTTTCGAAATCAACACACCTTGGGGTTTGTTTATTGTTGTTGCTGATGTATCATTGCACAGTTCTGAGAGAATGCACTGTTAGTGCTAGATCACCCAAAATGAAGTTTTATGTAACAAAGTTCGGGAGGAGCATGTTCAGGTAATCATCCAATCAGCACAAGAAGAAGCCAGTATAAATAAAGCCTTCCCTTACCTCCTGTCTCATGACTAATTTCTCAGCATCCCGCCACCACCCCATCACCTCACATTCGGCTGGGTCTGCTCATAGATACCTATGATCTATACATTTATAGGGGGGAGTACTCTGGGGTTGGGCCGAATTCCGAGCTCGGAGCCCTCCCCCCGGACAGCAAGCCAAATACGCATTATAATATTACAACAGATTTCATTAACATGTGAACTCGTGAAACTCGTATTAAGTGCAGGTGTGTGTGTGTGACTGATACCTGTGTTACACGCGGATAATCTGATTCAAATGCAGTGTGTAGTAGGTATTAACCACTTAGCATTTTGTCTTGATTTTAGTTTTTGTTTGTTGACCTCATATTCTACTGATTGTTGGCCTTTATAAATCTATATTCAAAAACAATGGTAGATAGCATTGTTTTTGTTAGTTAGTTGAAGAGTGTTTGCCATATACTGTATCTTTTCTGTTTTAGCCAGCGTAGTTTATTTAAGGCGTTGTATACGCTGAAGATATCGGGTTTGTTTCTGCATTTTTCTTTTGGTAGGTAGTTTTAGAGGTTTGGGTTAAATAGTTATTCTATTTTGATTATTTCATTGATTTGGTCGACGCTCTTGTTTTCTTGGATTTCTGTTTACTTGTCTTTCTTTTATATTTATAAACTGTTTTGTAAACTCATTGCACCTTTTCAATTTAAACATACTTAATGTTAATTTTTCTGCTTCTTGGTTGTTTCTGCTACTTGCACCCATGGCAACAGTTGTATCTCACTTAAATATTGCGCAATCATCCCATTAACATCTTCAAGCACGTAACACACACACACACACGTGCGCACACACACACACACACACACTCACACACATATTGTGTCTGTGTTGAGGATCGTCAAAGCGAACGCTTCCTTTCTGTCTAAAACGCACACCAGAACAATAAACCTCCAGAGTTTGATCGATTCTGAAGATGAACGACATTTGGCTGTAATTTATTTAGTCAGGAGCCGTCCTTTATTTTGTGCTGCGTCGTAGAGCTGCTCGTATTAATCTTGAGGAAAACTTGCACAGCCAAGTGGATCTTCTCTAATTGTATAAAGATTTATGATTTTGCAAAAACAAAACTGCACCATACAATACAAAGACTAATGAACATGTTCCTGCATGGAAAACAAGAATGGGCGTTTTTCTGCTCCCGGGAGGCGGCAGGAATAAATCTGGCCTAAAACACTGACGTGGAGAACATGAGCGCCAGGAGAACCTGCACATGTGACTGAGTAGAGCTTCAAAACAGCTTTACAGAAAATCATGTTAATGCTAATCAGAGAAACTAAACACTGGTCGAGAAATGCTTAAAAGCCAAGCTGAGTGCACTGCATTGTGGGATACAGCATCTCATGCATGCATTATGACAATCGCAGAAGATCATCCCAGTGTTTCACACATACAGAGTATCTGCAGTACTTACTAAATATTCAGCAGCGAGACTTTCTGTACACTCTCATGCAGAAACACACATTTAAAGAGAACTTAATACGCTTTATTTCATGATCATCAGTGTTGCTGTTTGATCATGAAGAAAGCTCCAGTTCTTCTCTATATCAGTGTCAGTGTTTCTGAACTCCCTGAAACGCCTCCATTGTAGTCTTGAGTTTCTTCTGGGAACGAACACGTCACAATATTCCTCATTTGAATGATTCATACTCAGAATAAAGGGGTGGGGCCTGCTTGAGTCAGTTAGTAGTGTGTTGAAACCATAGACTGTATAAAAATATGGACGCAGTGTCCATGACATCACCCGTTGTTTCTGAAGAGCCGGCCGTCGCCATCTTGGCCGCGACAAGAGACACTCCCAGATAACTGAAAATGGGCAAAGAGGCAGATTAGCTGAGGTGACGTGACGCTAACGCTAGCAGACAAACGGCTAGTAGTGACAGCAGCGGCAATCCACCTGTCACTTAAGTGGCCATGGCCTTAATTATCCACAACAATATAATTTAAACGTCTGAACGTCATTTCCCAAACACAATCAAAGCACTCAACCAATCACAACACACTGCTCCAGCCGACCAATCAGAGCACAGTGTGCTTTTCAGAAGGAGGGGCTTCATAGAGACAGGAAGTAAACAGAGCGTTACTGACAGACTGGGAAGAGAAGAGCCGCAACAATGGAGAATATGAGGAAAATAATCAACATTCAAGCAGGAAAACCTGTTCTAGTAGAGCCTGAAACAACATCAAGACTTTGAGAAAGGTATAATATGGCTATTATAAATAATCAGGCAAGCAGGTGAGAGTATTTCTGTTCAGACTCTAAGAGACTCACATTCTTGTCAGCAGAGGCAGAGTAACGAGTGTGAAATTAACGCTGGATAATTAAGGAGAGCCAAACAAACGGCCGACATGTTCACACGTCTATGGATTAAATAACTTCACTGTTACAGATCGTCCATCGCAGTGATTAGTGGAGTGTGACGAGAGCGTTGACATGAGAATCTCTGCACAGATGACAGAGACACGGCGACTCTCACTGGAGTAAACAACACTCACATTAGAGGAACAACACACACCTCACACACACTTTACACTAACTCGTCTGTGTGACATGATGATATTAGATCATCAGCCATTAAAATGTCTCTGGCTTCACAAAGAGATCATTGGTACTGTACTATCATACTTCATATTCAGTCATACAGTATTAATGATCTGACTGCACTGACGCAATCAGATGAGAAAAAAAATTGAACTGAATTGTTCTGAACAATGACACTATAGTCTTTATAGAGCAGCTAAAACTGAAGTTGTTTAATAACGGATGAACTTTACACACAAACAGAATGGTGATGAGACACTTGTGATGTATTTGGGAGTGTGTGACGGGAGTGTGTGACAGGAGCGAGTGACGGGAGTGTGTGACGGGAGTGTGTGACGGAAGCGAGTGACGGAAGCGAGTGACGGGAGTGTGTGACGGGAGTGTGTGACAAGAGCGAGTGACGGGAGCGAGTGACGGGAGTGTGTGACGGAAGCCAGTGACAGGAGTGTGTGACGGGAGTGTGTGATGGGAGCGTGTGACGGGAGCGTGTGACGGAAGCGAGTGACGGGAGTGTGTGACGGGAGTGTGTGACAAGAGCGAGTGACGGGAGCGAGTGACGGGAGTGTGTGACGGTGTGTGTGACAGGAGTGTGTGACAGGAGCGTGTGATGGGAGTGTGTGACGGGAGTGTGTGATGGGAGCGAGTGACGGGAGTGTGTGACGGGAGCGTGTGACGAGAGCGAGTGACGGGAGTGTGTGACGGGAGTGTGTGACGGGAGCGAGTGATGGGAGTGTGTGACGGGAGCGTGTGACGGGAGCGAGTGACGGGAATGTGTGACGGGAGCGTGTGACGAGAGCGAGTGACGGGAGTTAGGGTTAGGGTTAGTGACGGGAGTGTGTGACAGGAGTGTGTGACAGGAGCGTGTGATGGGAGTGTGTGACGGGAGTGTGTGACGGGAGCGAGTGACGGGAGTGTGTGACGGGAGTGTGTGACGGGAGTGTGTGACAGGAGCGTGTGATGGGAGTGTGTGACGGGAGTGTGTGATGGGAGCGAGTGACGGGAGTGTGTGACGGGAGCGTGTGACGAGAGCGAGTGACGGGAGTGTGTGACAGGAGTGTGTGACAGGAGCGAGTGACGGGAGCGAGTGACGGGAGTGTGTGACGGAAGCGAGTGACAGGAGTGTGTGACGGGAGTGTGTGACGGGAGCGAGTGACGGGAGCGTGTGACGGGAGTGTGTGACGGGAGTGTGTGACGGGAGCGAGTGACGGGAGCGTGTGACGGGAGTGTGTGACGGGAGTGTTTGACGGGAGTGTGTGACGGGAGTGTGTGATGGGAGTGTGTGACAGGAGCGAGTGACGGGAGCGAGTGACGGGAGTGTGTGACGGAAGCGAGTGACAGGAGTGTGTGACGGGAGTGTGTGACGGGAGTGTGTGACGGGAGTGAGTGACAGGAGTGTGTGACGGGAGTGAGTGACGGAAACGAGTGACAGGAGTGTGTGACGGGAGTGTGTGACGGGAGTGTGTGACGGGAGTGAGTGACGGGAGTGTGTGACGGGAGTGTGTGACGGGAATGTGTGACGGGAGTGAGTGACGGGAGCGTGTGACGGGAGCGTGTGACGGGAGCATGTGACGGGAGCGAGTGACGGGAGTGTGTGACGGGAGTGTGTGACGGAAGCGAGTGACGGGAGTGTGTGACAGAAGCGAGTGACAGGAGTGTGTGACGGGAGTGTGTGACGGGAGTGAGTGACGGGAGCGTGTGACGGGAGCGTGTGACGGGAGTGAGTGACGGGAGTGTGTGACAGGAGCGAGTGACGGGAGCGAGTGACGGGAGTGTGTGACAGAAGCGAGTGACAGGAGTGTGTGACGGGAGTGTGTGACGGGAGCGTGTGATGGGAGTGTGTGATTGGAGTGTGTGACGGGAGCGAGTGACGGGAGCGAGTGACGGGAGTGTGTGACGGGAGTGAGTGACGGGAGTGAGTGACTGGAGTGTGTGACGGGAGTGTGTGATGGGAGTATGTGACGGGAGCGAGTGACGGGAGTGTGTGACGGGAGTGAGTGACGGGAGTGTGTGACGGGAGTGTGTGATGGGAGTGTGTGACGGGAGTGTGTGATGGGAGTGAGTGACGGGAGTGAGTGACTGGAGTGTGTGACGGGAGTGTGTGATGGGAGTGTGTGACGGGAGCGAGTGACGGGAGTGTGTGATGGGAGTGTGTGACGGGAGTGTGTGATGGGAGTGAGTGACGGGAGTGAGTGACTGGAGTGTGTGACGGGAGTGTGTGATGGGAGTGTGTGACGGGAGTGTGTGATGGGAGTGAGTGACGGGAGTGAGTGACTGGAGTGTGTGACGGGAGTGTGTGACGGGAGTGTGTGACGGGAGCGAGTGACGGGAGTGTGTGACGGGAGTGTGTGATGGGAGTGTGTGACGGGAGTGTGTGATGGGAGTGAGTGACGGGAGTGAGTGACTGGAGTGTGTGACGGGAGTGTGTGACGGGAGTGTGTGACGGGAGCGAGTGACGGGAGTGAGTGACGGGAGTGTGTGACGGGAGTGTGTGACGGGAGCGAGTGACGGGAGTGTGTGACGGGAGTGTGTGATGGGAGTGTGTGACGGGAGTGTGTGATGGGAGTGAGTGACGGGAGTGAGTGACTGGAGTGTGTGACGGGAGTGTGTGACGGGAGTGTGTGACGGGAGCGAGTGACGGGAGTGTGTGACGGGAGTGTGTGATGGGAGTGTGTGACGGGAGTGTGTGATGGGAGTGAGTGACGGGAGTGAGTGACTGGAGTGTGTGACGGGAGTGTGTGACGGGAGTGTGTGACGGGAGCGAGTGACGGGAGTGAGTGACGGGAGTGTGTGATGGGAGTGAGTGACGGGAGTGTGTGACGGGAGTGTGTGATGGGAGTGTGTGACGGGAGTGTGTGATGGGAGTGAGTGACGGGAGTGAGTGACTGGAGTGTGTGACGGGAGTGTGTGACGGGAGTGTGTGACGGGAGCGAGTGACGGGAGTGTGTGATGGGAGTGAGTGACGGGAGTGTGTGACGGGAGTGTGTGATGGGAGTGTGTGACGGGAGTGTGTGATGGGAGTGAGTGACGGGAGTGAGTGACTGGAGTGAGTGACGGGAGTGTGTGACGGGAGTGTGTGACGGGAGTGTGTGACGGGAGTGTGTGACGGGAGTGTGTGATGGGAGTGAGTGACGGGAGTGTGTGACGGGAGTGAGTGACGGGAGTGTGTGACGGGAGTGTGTGACGGGAGTGTGTGACGGGAGTGTGTGACGGGAGTGAGTGACGGGAGTGTGTGACGGGAGTGTGTGACGGGAGTGTGTGACGGGAGTGTGTGACGGGAGTGTGTGACGGGAGTGTGTGACGGGAGTGAGTGACGGGAGTGTGTGATGGGAGTGAGTGACGGGAGTGTGTGACGGGAGTGTGTGACGGGAGTGTGTGACGGGAGTGTGTGACGGGAGTGAGTGACGGGAGTGTGTGATGGG
>NC_138227.1:335000-342500 GCF_964197995.2 Scardinius erythrophthalmus
TGTTGACTGTTCTCAGTTCCACAGCGCTGAATGATGATGAGGATGATGATGATGATGAAAACACTTGTGTTTAACTCATTAAACTCTGTCACTGAGACTCTGGATCTGCTTCTAAACGAATGACTCCATCATCAGAACCAAACTGAACTCAATAGTTCTTCTGTAGAGCTGCTGTACAGATGAATCTGAATGTGTCTCATATGCATCTCCTGTTTATGATTGTAAAGCTGCTTTAACACGTTCTGTACTGTATAAAGTGCTGTAGAAATAAAGCTGAGCTGATGTTCCAGGCAGATGATGATGGTGATGAATTGTGTCACTTTATGTCTGTTCTTCATGTTTCTGCTGATGGCGTTTGATTTTCTTCTGTTTTCGGGACCACCAACACACTGCTTTTGTCAAGGACGGGTTTGCTCTTCGCTTGATTGATAAAGAAGAACATTGAAAACAGTAAGTGCAGCAGAATCCACACTCAAGTGTCTGAGGACCAGCTTCAACACACAGACGTTCAGGTTTCACTCTTCTGCTATTCCTCTCATTATTCTGGTTGTTGATGGACAGCTGATTCACTGGAGCTGAACGTTTTTCCTGTAGTTTCTCCTGGGATCCTTCACTGAACATCCGGATGACTGCAGGATTTCATCAGTTACACTGAAACACGTATGATGCGCTGATGTCACTCATTCTGTAGTCTGAGCACTCCCTGTCTAGCAGATCCTGAATTATTAACACACACACGCAAACACTCACACACACACGCACACACACACACTCACGCACAGAGGGTTAGACGGATGAGAACTCAGAAGCCCAGAACCAGAACCTTCTCCAGCTTCAGTCTAACTCCACTTTCACTAGTCTGAGTGAACTACATTGTAGCTCCGTATATAACTAAGATCTTCTATCTTTCCTGCCGTTTATATTGCTTAATATATCTGATATTATCTAATTTTGTATGGAGATATTCTTGTGCCAATAAAAATGAACGTAGCTTTTCAAGAAACTAATGAAAATATAAATTGAAACTAAATAAATTATCTCTAAAATTGAAAAAGAATAAATCGCAGGCAAATTTTTTGACTTCGTTTTTAATACACTGCATGTTTTGCTAACTATTTCTCATATTTCAATCGCTGATCTGAACTTACAAATGCGCTTCCAGAGTTTTCATTTACGCTTCTGAAGTTTTCGTTTTCACTCCCAGAGTTTTCGTTCGCCGTTCTGACACATTTCTCTCGTGGGGGCGGGGCTAGTAGCAGTGTGTTCTCATTGGTTACTGAGCTTTTGATTGATAGCTTCGTGACCTGGAAGTGAAGACGTCAGTGGTGTGTTTATGTGTGGATGTGAGCGTCTGTAATCGCAGCTTTCTATTTCATTTTAGCGATATTAAGTTTATATCTGTATTTATTTGCTGCTACACTATATTGTTGAGATGATCTCTTATAGAAGGAATAGTACAGACGAATGATATTTATCATTAGTCATCGTCGCTATATCAGGAGGATAACGTTACTGGATAAGCCTACTCGTGGTAAGTCTGTTTTTTATATATATATATATATATATATATATATATATATATATATATATATATATATATATATATATATATATATATATATATATACTATTTATAATACAGTACTGGCTTTTTTCAGGTGGAGAGGCATTAGAGCTCAGTGAGAGCCCATAACATTATACAGCTGAGCTGTGTTGTCTTGATTTAACTGTTAGCCCAATCATTACATGACTTGTTTATCTACATTCGGTTACAGTCTTCGATTAGATCATATTTCCCCCCAGCCACCCCAAACAACTTTGAGCTAGAGTACTGTACAGTAGCCTATCTGTACTGTATCAGTCAATGACCGATGCCATAGGACCAGAGTGCTGTCAATCACTGCCTGATTCAACTTTGGCAATGTAAAGCCTTTTTTACCATGCCAATAAAGCTATTTAAACCTGAATTCCTCAATTTCTGATTAATTTGCGATGCAGAGTTTTTGAAAGAGGAGAGACACGACTTGACCACTTCTCTGTTCGTAATATGTAAACACTCAATTATTTTGAAGTATTGCCCTGGTTGCAGTATTTATTCTGATTACTTTTGTGTGATAAAGATGACTAATAAAGCTATTATATGTAGCTAGTATGAGTAACAAAATGCTTTTTCTGTGTCCATATTTGACTAATAATAATGAAAAAAAGTGCACTTCAAATGAACATTTATTTGACAAATGTTAAATCTTTAATAGTCTTTAATAATAAATATATGTCCACATTAAAAACTTAATACATGCAAGTAATTATGACTGAAAACATCCAGCTATAGGGAATACACATCCATATGTTTATATATAGGGCTATACAGCCATCTACTGGTTACACAGCAGTATTACAGATGATAAATGCTGCTTAACTCCGAGGTAAATATTTAGTACTGTAAAATCCCTTAAATATACTGTATATATAATAAATATTTTAAGTCTGCAAATTGTTACTGTATGGGGAGTTCAAAGCAGTTTGTATTGTTAGATTATAATACATTTCTTCTCTCATTTTCCAGGGAGTGGAGCAACTTTTCCATAAAACTGATGCTGACACAGAGTGATGCTGATGGAGTGATAGTACCAGAGATCCACTGTCCCTGTCAGACAATAATCTTACTTTGTTCAGACACATCACCTTTGAATAACTGGGATCTTGATCTTCAGACACCTGATTGATTTTAATATAGCAAATATTTCAATTTCCTCTAGATTAAAACAAACATAGTTCGCAAGTACACAAGAGGTTTCACTTTATTCTTATTAAACTATGCTAATCTTGGATTAGCATACCAATAGCATATGAATGTTGAGGGGATAGTTCACCCAAAAATACAATTCTCTCTTATTTTACTCACCCTCATGCTGTCCAGATGCATTTTACTTTCTTTCTACAGATAAACACGAATTAAGATTGTAAGGAAAGTAATCCATCTCTGCGAGTCCTAAAGACGCTTTAAAAATCACACACAGTGAGCGTGACGGTAATCCATGCGATGCGACCTCAGTGGATGAATCAATGCCTTCTGAAGTCAAACAATACGCTAGATAAAATAATAATAATAATGTAAACTGTTTTAACTATTAAAAATCATACGTACATTGGTTACAATCCACTTGTATTATGGACTTACAGAGATGGATTATTTCCTTAAATATCTTTGTCTATGTTTATATGAAGAAGAAAGTCATATACATCTGGGATGGCATGAAGGAGAGTAGCCTAAATGATGAGAGAATGCTCATGTTTTGGGTGGACAATCCTTGTTCTGCTTGTGTCCAGTCACTGCTTTGTTACTTGTACTGCAACAGGAACTGTTTAAAGAATCATTGCAACATTTAAAATGTATATTAATTTTTAAAATGTGTATTTGTAATTGTGCATTTTGTATAGTAATGTATATCATGAGAATACTGTGCATTGCATGTATATTATGCAGTCAATGTTTTGTGGATTCTGGTCTTTCCGGTCACAACATAATTGCATCCAAGACCTTCACTCTGATACTTGTGCTTTAGTGACAATAAAGAATGTACATTTATTGGAATTCATATTTTCAATTACATTAATTTAACTGGTTGTATAAGTCACGATTGAAACGGTTGATGATTGTTAAAATATATTTAAATTAAATGAAAATGTTAATTAAATGAAATAACTAAATATAATTATCAATTTAAAAAAATGGCAATAAGAACATTCTTTGTGTGACATATGTAATGAAATGCCCTTTGAGGTCTGTATCTGACAGCAGGCCACGACTGTAATTTTCATTTTGTTTAAATTCCTCTTATTTAAGTGATCATTAATTTTGATGGTGTAAACGTATATCATGCTAACAGTGAGTAGTGTGATGGCCATGGTTGCCAACCTTGATTACCTGGTTGAAGTTTGACTTTCTTGACGGCTGAATATATCACACACGTTTGCTAATATTCTCTTTAAATTGTAACAGCTGAACCTAATCAGAGCCTAACATGCAAAATAATCATCAGGAATAAACAAATATTCTCCGAAAACATTGGACACTACAATATTTTAAGTATTATATACAGACAGTACTTTAATGTGCAATTACACCTGAATAGACTGAATAGATCTCTTGTGAGTAGTAGAAACTAAGTAGTAGCAGCAGGTAAATACAGATAAAATTAAAAAACAAACATAACTTATCACTAAAATGAAATAGAAAGCTGCGATTACAGACGCTCACATCCACACATAAACACACCACTGACGTCTTCACTTCCAGGTCACGAAGCTATCAATCAAAAGCTCAGTAACCAATGAGAACACACTGCTACTAGCCCCGCCCCCACGAGAGAAATGTGTCAGAACGGCGAACGAAAACTCTGGGAGTGTAAACGAAAACTTCAGAAGCGTAAATGAAAACTCTGGAAGCACATTTGTAAGTTCAGATCAGCGATTGAAATATGAGAAATAGTTAGCAAAACATGCAGTGTATTAAAAACGAAGTCAAAAAATTTGCCTGCGATTTATTCTTTTTCAGTTTTAGAGATAATTTATTTAGTTTCAATTTATATTTTCATTAGTTTCTTGAAAAGCTACGTTCATTTTTATTGGCACAAGAATAGCTCCATAATTTTGTCTGTCACATTGATCTGACATCGCTAGCTTTAATCTAAATCACTATCGCTCGCACAACGCGCTAGCATTTTAGTTTAGTTTGTTTTTATTTGATAGGGACAAAGCATGTTAATGAACATTTGTACAAAATACACGATGTAAACAAGCCGGATTATAGCAACATTGCTAATTTATGCCCGTAGTCCCTAAGGAAGGTACACACAAGAACAAATACTCAACTATACAAAAAACTCTACTAAAACACAATACCCAAAATACATTACAAAAATTACTAAGAAAAATGTTTACACACCTGATTTGTCATAAGCCACTTCTTTAGATGTTCTTTAAAAGTGTGATAAGTCGAACATTGTCGCATTGACTGCGGTAAACTATTGAAATATTTGCTCCTTATCACAGATAATACTTTCTGACCAAAAGATGTTCGCCTATATGGTACTTCACAATCCCCTCTACTGACAGACCTGGTACCAACACCACAATCTGTCCTCTGTTTTATGAATTCTTTCAACGGAGGTGGGTCAAGCCCATGCCAGACTTTATAAATAAAACAGGCATAATTGAAATTTAAAAAATTTCAAAACTCAATAAATTATGTTTTTTTTAGAATTTTACAGTGATGAAATGAGAGGGTTTTTTTTATCCAACACTTGTATCGCCTTCTTATACAGTGTTTCTATTAACTTTAGAGTTGTGTCACCTGTGAATGACCAACTATTGAAACAATACTGAATATGTGAAAAAATCATTGAATATAAATACAACATTGCAGCACCAACTGTCAGGAATGGCCTAATGTACTTAAAAATTCTTTAAATTAAATTTTACAATATTAGACAACTTTTTTACATGGCTTTTAAAAGTGAGATTAGAATCCAAAGTAACCCCAAGATACATAAACTCTTTAACAACTTCAAGTTCCTCCCCTCTAGGGCTGGGTATCGTTCAAAAAAATTCAATACCAATACCGATACCTTGATTTCGATACCGGTTCCTGAACGATACTTTTTTCGATACCAATTTTATGAATCCATTTTAACAATATTACATTACACATTACCTCAGAAAAACTTCGGTTTTATTTTTTCATGCTCCTTAGCCACACTGTAAAAAATGAATCATGAGTCTTGTAATTTTCATTAAAAAAATTGAGGTGATCATTAAAAATATTATGTATATTTTATTAAGAAAATTGTGGTTCAGTTTTTGTTGAAAATATTGAGAACATTTCACTAATAACACCAAGAGATGCATTTTCCTATTTTTTTTAAGGAAACATACACAATTTTAAGGCTTGAATTGAGGAACTGATAAACCTCATAAAATTAAGGAAAAGGGGCCTACTTATTTTAAGAGAATTAGCTCATTGATGCAGTTTTATTTAGAGACACCATTGTTTGTTCCCAGCATGCTTTGCACATGGTTGGAAATGGAGAGTAAATCTTGAAATGAAGTGTTATTTCATGTGTTTTTGAGTAAAGGGAAACATCTGTTAATGTTTAATGTTCAGGTATGTTTGACATTTGAAAGAGTTTCTATTATGTTAAAAGTTTTATTTTTTTTAATATTCTGAAGCATGTTGTTTTATACATGTAACAATAACTCTGCTAATGGTAGTGCAGTAACAAGTTTGATTCTGTGCTGTGCTGTCCTAGCAGCATACAGTCTTATTATAAAACGATATATCTCATAGTTAAATATAAACAGGTCATATACATTAACTTGACTTCACACAATTTTGAGAATAAAAAATACTTAAAATACAAAAGCACATTTCACTAAAATTGTTTAATTCATTATGTCTAAATAAATTAGGGCATTTTACATGATTTATTCAGGTAGATTCCATGAATGAAATGAAGCTTTAACTACTCAAAAATAGTATGTGTAATATTGTTACCATAATTTTTTTAAGTAAATAGCAGTAACATTTTTTACAGTGCAGTGCACAAAGGAACAATTTTTTTTTATATAAAGAGCTCATGCTCACCAAAGCTGAATTTGTTACAGTAAAACTTGTAACATTGTGAAATAGTATTACAATTTAAAATCTTATTTGAATATATTTTAAAATGTAATTTAGTAATTTAATTGCTGAATTTTCAAAATCATTACTTCAGTGTCACATGATCCTTCCTTCAGAAATATGAAAACAGTTTGCTGATTAATTTTTTGGAAACTGATAATTTTTTTTTCATGATTCTTTGATGAATACAAATTTCAAAAGAACAGCATTTATTTGAAACAGAAATCTTTTGTAACATAACATGTTTTAAGGTAATTTTTGATTTTTGAAAAAAAAAATCTGACTAACCAATACATTTTTGAATGGCAGTGTACATTCAGTAGGTCATTATTGCAATATAATTAATGTCAGAGTGATCAACAAGGTATCTCTTTATTTACCAGTCGAAGACGGAGCAACTTTCTGCTCTTATCGTGCACTGTCAAGGTCTTCGTCATATTTGTCGTGGTACTGGTCTTTGCAGCAATTATTTTACCGCAAATACTGCATCGCGCGCTTGGCATCGAGCCTGGAGAAATGTACCCACACCTTTGATCGATTTTTCCACATCTTTAGGGTATTGTGTGTTTGTGTTTGTGTTTGTGTGTGTGTGTGTGTGTGTGTGTGTGTGCTCGCGTCTCATATGAGTATGTGCGTGGACAGTTTGTGTGTGCGCGCGCGTCTCATATGAGCATCCGCGCGTCTTGTGTGTGTAGAGTTTGCGTGTATGTGCATGAGCGACTTTAGGTGTGTCATTGTGCATTTCATATGTATTTGTTTGAGCACTGACGTTGACGAGTTAACCCCTTAGGTATCGAAATCTGGTACCGAAAAACAAG
>NC_138227.1:355200-380200 GCF_964197995.2 Scardinius erythrophthalmus
GGCAAAGTGGGAATAGTGGGTATAGAGGGTAAAGGGTATAGTGGGTAAAGTGAGTATAGTGGGTATAGTGGGTAAAGGGTATAGTGGGTATAGTGGGTATAGTGGGTAAAGGGTATAGTGGGTATAGTGGGCAAAGTGGGAATAGTGGGTATAGAGGGTAAAGGGTATAGTGGGTAAAGTGGGTATAGTGGGTATAGTGGGTAAAGGGTATAGTGGGTATAGTGGGTATAGTGGGTAAAGGGTATAGTGGGTATAGTGGGAAAAGTGGGATTAGTGGGTATAGAGAGTAAAGGATATAGTGGGTAAAGTGGGTATAGTGGGTATAGTGGGCAAAGTGGGAATAGTGGGTATAGAGGGTAAAGGGTTTAGTGGGTAAAGTGGGTATAGTGGGTATAGTGGGTAAAGGGTATAGTGGGTATAGTGGGTATAGTGGGTAAAGGGTATAGTGGGTATAGTGGGCAAAGTGGGAATAGTGGGTATAGAGGGTAAAGGGTATAGTGGGTAAAGTGGGTATAGTGGGTAAAGGGTATAGTGGGTATAGTGGGCAAAGTGGGAATAGTGGGTATAGGGGGTAAAGGGTATAGTAGGTAAAGTGGGAATAGTGGGTATAGGGGGTAAAGGGTATAGTAGGTAAAGTGGGTATAGTGGGTATAGTGGGCAAAGTGGGAATAGTGGGTATAGGGGGTAAAGGGTATAGTAGGTAAAGTGGGAATAGTGGGTATAGGGGGTAAAGGGTATAGTAGGTAAAGTGGGTATAGTGGGTATAGTGGGCAAAGTGGGAATAGTGGGTATAGAGGGTAAAGGGTATAGTGGGTAAAGTGGGTATAGTGGGTAAAGGGTATAGTGGGTATAGTGGGCAAAGTGGGAATAGTGGGTATAGGGGGTAAAGGGTATAGTAGGTAAAGTGGGTATAGTGGGTAAAGGGTATAGTGGGTATAGTGGGCAAAGTGGGAATAGTGGGTATAGGGGGTAAAGGGTATAGTGGGTAAAGTGGGTATAGTGGGTATAGTGGGTAAAGGGTATAGTGGGTATAGTGGGTATAGTGGGTAAAGGGTATAGTGGGTATAGTGGGAAAAGTGGGATTAGTGGGTATAGAGAGTAAAGGATATAGTGGGTAAAGTGGGTATAGTGGGTATAGAGGGTAAAGGGTATAGTGGGTAAAGTGGGTATAGTGGGTATAGTGGGTAAAGGGTATAGTGGGTATAGTGGGTATAGTGGGTAAAGGGTATAGTGGGTATAGTGGGAAAAGTGGGATTAGTGGGTATAGAGAGTAAAGGATATAGTGGGTAAAGTGGGTATAGTGGGTATAGTGGGCAAAGTGGGAATAGTGGGTATAGAGGGTAAAGGGTTTAGTGGGTAAAGTGGGTATAGTGGGTAAAGGGTATAGTGGGTATAGTGGGTATAGTGGGTAAAGGGTATAGAGGGTATAGTGGGCAAAGTGGGAATAGTGGGTATAGGGGGTAAAGGGTATAGTAGGTAAAATGGGAATAGTGGGTGTAGGGGGTAAAGGGTATAGTGGGTAAAGTGGGTATAGTGGGTAAAGGGTATAGTGGGTATAGTGGGCAAAGTGGGAATAGTGGGTATAGGGGGTAAAGGGTATAGTAGGTAAAGTGGGAATAGTGGGTATAGGGGGTAAAGGGTATAATAGGTAAAGTGGGTATAGTGGGTATAGTGGGCAAAGTGGGAATAGTGGGAATAGAGGGTAAAGGGTATAGTGGGTAAAGTGGGTATAGTGGGTAAAGGGTATAGTGGGTATAGTGGGCAAAGTGGGAATAGTGGGTATAGGGGGTAAAGGGTATAGTAGGTAAAGTGGGTATAGTGGGTATAATGGGTATCTCAAAACTACACACATCTCAAAACTACACACACTAAAAACTACACACATCTCAAAACTTAACACACCTCAAAACTACACACACTCAAAACTACACACACCTTAAAACTACACACATCTCAAAACTAAACACACCTCAAAATTAAACACATCTCAAAACTACACACACCTCAAAACTAAACACATCTCAAAACTACACACATCTCAAAACTACACACACCGCAAAACTAAACACATCTCAAAACTACACACACCTCAAAACTAAACACATCTCAAAACTACACACATCTCAAAACTACACACAACTTAAAACTACGCACATCTCAAAACTACACACACCTCAAAACTACACACACCTCAAAACTACACACACCTCAAAACACACACCTCAAAACTATGGGATGATTATAGTCTCAAAAAGATTAACACGTGTAAGCACACTTATTAATGAACTTGATACATGTTGCAGAAATGTTTTATCCATGCCTTTCAACTTGCGCGTGCAAAATTCAAAATTGAATGAATGTGAAGCAATTTGTACAAATAGAGACATTTTTGTGAATACAAATGTTTTCCTTTGTATTAGTGTATCATAGTTTGCGCATGCAACACAGAAGATGTGCATGTGTGGATCAGGTGACACGCGTGCATTCATTGACGTCTCCTCTGAGTCGATCTCATTTGATTCATTTGGATTTTGAGACTTTCTTTTCGTGGTTTTTAAGCATTTCACAACCCACACACAAACAACTACAAATGAATAGGCCTGGTGCTAATTATTAATGTGTGCACAACTACCCATCTATTTGACAAATTCACAAATGTGTGTCACTACATTTAAACTAATACAATACAACTTGTGTGTGCAAAATCCAAAATCACATGAATGTGCAGCATTTTGTACAAATAGAGACATAGTTGTTAATACAAAACCTCGATCTTGTATTAATGTAGGCCAGAATTTGTGCATGCAACAAGTAAGATGTGCATTTGTGGATCAGGTGACACGCGTGCATTCATTGACTCGTTTCTGAGTCGATCCTATTTGATTCATTTGGATTTTGAGACTTTCATTTCGCAGGTTTCGCTTGCACGATCCACACACAGATGTCTGAGAAAACCTGCTACCACTAGATGGCAGTATTCTGCTAAAACAGACAACGGCAGCATAATAAAGCGTTCTTCCCCATTTAAGACGCTTTACCCTCAGAGAGTCTTCGTTTAGCAGTCACACTCAGTGCCTTCCCGGTCAGAAGTGACCGGACACCTAAAAATGAAACTTCCTCCATCCCAGTAAAAACCAATGCAATTTATTTTTGTTCTATAATATTTATTCTTTTTAAATTAGTATTTTGAGACAATTTGATTGAACTTATTAATATTTATGCAATATTTATAGTCCATTTTTTGCCATTGAAAATAATGTTTTTTTTTTAATTATTATTATTTTTTATTTTTATTTTTCTATGCGGTATTTTCGGTTAAAATAGAGACTAGGCTTTCAGAAAAAAAATAAAAATAAAAAAAATAAATCAATTTATTAAACATAAAATTAAATAAATCATGTTATTGCATGGGTTTACCACTAGATGCCTGTAATAGCTCTAAATGGAGATGCTTGTGAATTCTAGTTGTTTTTGGACCAAATTACTTACTTTTAAGATGTGGATTGATTGTATTTTTTTAGAAATTCTCAAATAATACTTTTTGCCAAGGTTTATAACATTTTATTAATTATTATTTTAATAATTTTAATAATTATTATATTAATTATATATATATATATATATATTAATTATAATTATTAATTATGTTATGTTTTTCACTCTTGATGTTTTAGAGTTTCACCCCTTCATTGCTGAGCACTTTTTTTCTGCATCGTGGCCGATTTGTAGCGAATTTTTGTGTTTTTGTCAATTTCCCATTCATTTACTATGGGGGTCATTTTTGACCGAAGACCATGAGTGTGACTATTTTTTTTACGACCACTTAGCATGCTCGGATCATGACCTCAATTTTTTTCTGTGTTCACATACCTAATGCCAGAAAAGTCATAAAGTTTCGTAACATTCCAATGAAGCTGTGATTTTTAAAAATTCAAAACAGATTTTTTGTAATCTGAATTTATTGGTGTGTATGTGTATAAAAGTGTGTTTCTATGTTTGTGTGTGTGTGGGTGGGTGTGAATTTTTTGCACTCTTGATGTTGTAGAGTGTCACCCCTTTACTGCGGTGTACTTTTTTTTAGAATCGTGGCCGATTTGTAGATTGTACAGACAAAAATTCAGAGAATTTTTGTGTTTTTGTAAATTTCCCATTCATTTCCTATGGGTCGGTCATTTTTGACCGAAGGCACTGAGTGTGACTATTTTTTTTACGACCACTTAGCATGCTCGGATCATGACCTCAAATTTTTTTTGCATACACATACCTAATGCCATAAAAGTCACCAAGTATCATAACCTTCCGATGAAGCTGTGATTTTTTAAAATTCAAAACAGAAGATTTTTCGGTCAGAAGTGACCGAAGACTCTCTGAGGGTTAATGAGAGTGATATTGAAGCACCAAATTTAGTACACAATATAGGCCTACCTTATTAATAAAGCATACTTTATAGAGGCAAACAGATTACATCAGATTATGAACAACACCCATGGAAAAACATTATAAAACGCTTAACGTGCAATCGCGCGATGCATGTTCAATAAGGTGTATTGGCTACTGAGTTTAAATATCACCGTCTTACTGCACTGACGTTAAGCTTTTTCTTTATAATATGCTCTATGGGAGGAAAACTATATAGCCTACAGAGAGCCTATATGAACGCGACGCGCGGCGTTTCATGTTAATGGCATTTCCCTTCCTGAGCCTGTTAAAAAGAAGCTTAACATGAAATTCTGCTGTTGCGTTTAACTTTGCGTGTGTATGGGAGAGAAACTGTCCGAGAGCGCAGTGAAGTAGGCCTACGTTTTAGGTTTGATATTCACCGCATTTTCTAAAGGGACCATCTGCAAATTCCACTCACAGTCAAAAAAATATAAACGTCCAGTCATTCATTCAAATTAATACTTCCAAGGTTGTGGTAAATGCCTAGTGGGCAGACTGACTTAGCCTACTGTATGTCCAGCCAATATCCCGATTGAACAGTACGATTTTTTAAATTAGCCTACTGTAAATTGTTTTTCTATTCATGTTCCAAAGGTTGTAGTACGTTAGTGATAGTCAGGTGAAATGTTGCATTATTCACCTTTAGTAGGCTAAGTCACCAAAAACCTGTTTGGTTAATTACAGTAATTTTAGTTAAAAAAAATATTGTTTACTGTAATAGGCAAGGGCGGTATTTGGACAATTTCACCTGTAGTAAGCCAGTCTAGTCACTATGAACATACTACAGCCATTTTGAACATGAAAAAACCCTTTTAGTGAATTACAGTATTTTTCTGCAGAATACAGGCTACATACAGTACATGAAGTAAAGTAAGAAAGTAATTAAGTACATTTTATTTATAAAGCACATTTAAACATAGCAGGGCTATCCAAAGTGCTGAACAAAGTAAAAACAAATAGAATAAAGCATTGAAACAACCAAACAGAACAGGCAGAAACAGCATCAGGAGATCATTAAAATGCCAGGGAATAAAAATAAGTTTTCAATTTAGATTTAAAAATAGCAATTTAAAAATGAAGGGAAGACTTGTCCAAATTTTACTTGTAAATCCGTCTTACAGGAACCTTCTACAAGCTTTGGAATTTGAAAATGTCTGTTTTTAAATATTAAAAGTAATTTGAATGAAAACAAATTATACGTTTTAACGCAGTGGAATTGGCCGACGTTCCCTTGTGCATCACGAGCCGTGGTTAGCGCGTCAAAGCATTCTCATGTACAAATATGCAGCTACACACGTAGGGCCAGTTGATTTTCAATTAATATTTCATGTCGATATACAATGGTTGCATATAGTTAAAACTAATCGTGCTATAGTAAGACTAGCCTATAACAATGGCTTAAGGGTCAAGGGAAAACAAATGTAGGCTACTGTGGAAATCGTCTTTAACATTTAAAAACAGACATTTTCAAATTCCAAAGCTTACTATGTATATTATGTGTAGTCAGATAAAAATAAGCATAATATGAACGCAACTGCGAAACATTTTTTTTAACAGGAAGGGAAATGCCATTAACATGAAACGCCGCGCGTCGCGTTCATATAGGCTCTTGTCTGTATGCTATAGTTTTTCTCCCATAGAGCATATTATAAAGAAAAAGCTTAACGTCAGTGCAGTAAGACGGTGATATTTAAACTCAGTAGCTAATACACCTTATTGAACATGCATAGCGCGATTGCACGTTAAGCGTTTTATAGTGGTTTTCTATGGGTGTTGTTCATAATCTGATGTAATCTGTTTGCCTCTATAAAGTATGCTTTATTAATAAGGTAGGCCTATATTGTGTACTAAATTTGGTGCTTCAATATCACTCTCATTAAGCGTCTTAAATGGGGAAGAACGCTTTATTATGCTGCTGTTGTCTGTTTTAGCAGAATACTGCCATCTAGTGGTAGCAGGTTTTCTCAGACAGCTGTGTGTGGATCGTGAAAGGCGAAACCGCGGAATGAAAGTCTCAAAATCCAAATGAATCAAATAGGATCGACTCAGAAACGAGTCAATGAATGCACGCGTGTCACCTGATCCACAAATGCACATCTTACTTGTTGCATGCACAAATTCTGGCCTACATTAATACAAGATCGAGGTTTTGTATTAACAACTATGTCTCTATTTGTACAAAATGCTGCACATTCATGTGATTTTGGATTTTGCACACACAAGTTGTATTGTATTAGTTTAAATGTAGTGACGCACATTTGTGAATTTGTCAAATAGATGGGTAGTTGTGCACACATTAATAATTAGCACCAGACCTATTCATTTGTAATTGTTTGTGTGTGGGTTGTGAAATGCTTAAAAACCGCGAAAAGAAAGTCTCAAAATCCAAATGAATCAAATGAGATCGACTCAGAGGAGACGTCAATGAATGCATGCGTGTCACCTGATCCACACATGCACATCTTCTGTGTTGCATGCGCAAACTATGATACACTAATACAAAGGAAAACATTTGTATTCACAAAAATGTCTCTATTTGTACAAATTGCTTCACATTCATTCAATTTTGAATTTTGCACACGCAAGTTGAAAGGCATGGATAAAACATTTCTGCAACATGCATCAAGTTCATTAATAAGTGTGCTTACACGTGTTAATCTTTTTGAGACTATAATCATCCCATACAAAACTACACACATCTCAAAACTACACACATCACAAAACGACACACATCTCAAAACTACACACACTCAAACACACATCTCAAAACTACACACTCAAAACTACACACATCTCAAAACTACACATATCTCAAAACTACACACACCTCAAAACTACACACACTCAAAACTACACACACCTCAAAACTACACACACTCAAAACTACACACATCTCAAAACTACACACTCTAATGATGACCTTGCTGAATCGACCATCAATACGTTTTGCTATCAACAATGAATCAATCGTCGATTAACTGTTAGCATCCCTAGAAAGAATTTATCACACAGTTAATACAGTTAACATGGTATCAGCCAGTTCATCTTCAAACAGCACTGCACACACACACACACACACACACACACACACACACACACACACACACACACACACACACACACACACACACACACACACACAAACACACATGCAGGTATGAAGATGAAGAGACTGACAGTTAGTTTAGTTTTTCTAAAACTAGAAAGAGTGAAATAGTATTTCTTCACAGGTGTGTTAAGCATCTTTCAGACGCTTTATTAGCGCCGAAACTGCCTGTGTGAGATTCTCCTGCTATTACTCTCCAAGAGGACAACAGTTGCCCAAAACTCAAATGAAATGATCCAATGACATTCGTTTTTTAAATGTTGCTACTTTTTTCAGAACGTTCAGAGAACATTCAAAAGTAATGTTCTCATTATGTTAGAAGAATGATGAAATGTAATGTTTGCTTAACGTTCAATATAACCAAGAATAAAAAATAAAAACAATCACTTAAAGGTCCCATGTCCTTAAGAATATATATTTGCGGTATAAGTACCAAAAACCATCTCAATATATTTTTACAGCTCATTTTTCAGGAGCTCTGCCAAGAACAGGTCGATTTTGCCAGTCTACTTAATATTCATGAGCCTCTCTTCTGATTGGTCTGTTGTTTTCTGAGTGACACACGTCCAGGCCAATCACAGGTTCTAGGGTCATGTGTGCTGTAGCCTGCTGTGGCTTAGTGATGCTCACAATTACGGTAAATAAAACACCTGTAATGATGGTGATAAATTATTTGTTATTAAAGCATAAACATTCACAAACCACTGTTAATTTAACATAAAAGCAAGCATAGGCTACTACGTGCATGGTTTGGCATTACAGAAAAAGCACAAAGTGCGCTCCCTTAATAATTCCTAAAAAGCTGATATCTCAGTTCAGTTCACAAAGCTCCGTAATTATCAATGAAGCTGACTGCATGATACATCTTTCATAATGTCAGCACTTCGTTTGTTCTCATCAGAGGATTTGCCAGCAGAATTCAGCACTGAACAAAAGCTCAGTTTTGAGCGATGAGTGGATTCTGTCTTAAATGCACATCATTGGCCATTGCATTCAAGAAATCAACGCATATGTCTGTGATTAGCTACATTGCTCAACGCTGCAAACATGTTATAAATAGAAATTCGTTCTGGCCTGTAAATCGGTTTTATTTGGGTTTTAGTTTTTCTTGTTGCTTTTGTGCTACATAATAACAATTTATTTGTTTTTAGATGTTTTATTTTTTTATATTTCTATTTTGCGGGAGTACCTCATGCCTATACTCGCCATCAGATCTAGACCCGCGCCGCGCTCTATTGCGTTGGGTCCCGCAGGAGTGCAGGTCTCCACATCTATCGACTGAACAGCATTTACTCCACATGTTTCCGTGCTGTTGTATCTCAGCATCGGTGTTGTCTGGGGTTGGGGTAAAGGAGTGAGGGCGTGGGCAGTGCTTGGGGTGAAACTGAAGAGGTATCGGTGTTGTCTGGAGTTGGGGTAAAGGAGTGAGGGCGTGGGCAGTGCTCGCGGTGAGACTGAAGCGGTATCGGTGTTGTCTGGAGTTGGAGTAAAGGAGTGAGGGCGTGGGCAGTGCTCGGGGTGAGACTGAAGCGTTATCGGTGTTGTCTGGAGTTGGAGTAAAGGAGTGAGGGCGTGGGCAGTGCTCGGGGTGAGACTGAAGCATTATCTGTGTTGTCTGGGGTTGGGGTAAGGAGTGAGGGGCGTGGGCAGTGCTCAGGGTGAGACTGAAGCGGTATCTGTGTTGTCTGGGGTTGGGGTTAAGGAGTGAGGGGCGTGGGCAGTGCTTGCGGTGAGACTGAAGCGGTATCGGTGTTGTCTGGGGTTGGGATAAAGGAGTGAGGGCGTGGGCAGTGCTCGGGGTGAGACTGAAGCGGGTTGGGGTTAAGGAGTGAGGGGAGTGGGCAGTGCTTGCGGTGAGACTGAAGCGGTATCTGTGTTGTCTGGGGTTGGGGTAAAGGAGTGAGGGCGTGGGCAGTGCTCAGGGTGAGACTGAAGCGGTATCTGTGTTGTCTGGGGTTGGGGTAAAGGAGTGAGGGCGTGGGCAGTGCTCAGGGTGAGACTGAAGCGGTATCTGTGTTGTCTGGGGTTGGGGTTAAGGAGTGAGGGGCGTGGGCAGTGCTTGCGGTGAGACTGAAGCGGTATCGGTGTTGTCTGGGGTTGGGGTAAAGGAGTGAGGGCGTGGGCAGTGCTCGGGGTGAGACTGAAGCGGGTTGGGGTTAAGGAGTGAGGGGAGTGGGCAGTGCTTGCGGTGAGACTGAAGCGGTATCTGTGTTGTCTGGGGTTGGGGTAAAGGAGTGAGGGGCGTGGGCAGTGCTCGGGGTGAGACTGAAGTGGTATCTGTGTTGTCTGGGGTTGGGGTAAGGAGTGAGGGGTGTGGGCAGTGCTCGGGGTGAGACTGAAGCGGTATCGGTGTTGTCTGGGGTTGGGGTAAAGGAGTGAGGGTGTGGGCAGTGCTCGCGGTGAGACTGAAGCATTATTTGTGTTGTCTGGGGTTGGGGTAAGGAGTGAGGGGTGTGGGCAGTGTTCGGGGTGAGACTGAAGCGGTATCGGTGTTGTCTGGGGTTGGGGTAAAGGAGTGAGGGCGTGGGCAGTGCTCAGGGTGAGACTGAAGCGTATCGGTGTTGTCTGGGGTTGGGGTAAAGGAGTGAGGGGCGTGGGCAGTGCTCGCGGTGAGACTGAAGCGGGTTGGGGTTAAGGAGTGAGGGGAGTGGGCAGTGCTTGCGGTGAGACTGAAGCGGTATCTGTGTTGTCTGGGGTTGGGGTAAAGGAGTGAGGGCGTGGGCAGTGCTCAGGGTGAGACTGAAGCGGTATCTGTGTTGTCTGGGGTTGGGGTAAAGGAGTGAGGGCGTGGGCAGTGCTCAGGGTGAGACTGAAGCGGTATCTGTGTTGTCTGGGGTTGGGGTTAAGGAGTGAGGGGCGTGGGCAGTGCTTGCGGTGAGACTGAAGCGGTATCGGTGTTGTCTGGGGTTGGGGTAAAGGAGTGAGGGCGTGGGCAGTGCTCGGGGTGAGACTGAAGCGGGTTGGGGTTAAGGAGTGAGGGGAGTGGGCAGTGCTTGCGGTGAGACTGAAGCGGTATCTGTGTTGTCTGGGGTTGGGGTAAAGGAGTGAGGGGCGTGGGCAGTGCTCGGGGTGAGACTGAAGTGGTATCGATGTTGTCTGGTTGGGGTAAAGGAGTGAGGGGCGTGGGCAGTGCTCGCGGTGAGACTGAAGCGGTATCGGTGTTGTCTGGGGTTGGGGTAAAGGAGTGAGGGCGTGGGCAGTGCTCAGGGTGAGACTGAAGCGGTATCTGTGTTGTCTGGGGTTGGGGTAAAGGAGTGAGGGGCGTGGGCAGTGCTCGCGGTGAGACTGAAGTGGTATCGATGTTGTCTGGTTGGGGTAAAGAAGTGAGGGCGTGGGCAGTGCTCGGGGTGAGACTGAAGCGATATCTGTGTTGTCTGGGGTTGGGGTAAGGAGTGAGGGCGTGGGCAGTGCTCGCGGTGAGACTGAAGCGGTATCTGTGTTGTCTGGGGTTGGGGTAAAGGAGTGAGGGCGTGGGCAGTGCTCGCGGTGAGACTGAAGCGGTATCGATGTTGTCTGGGGTTGGGGTAAAGGAGTGAGGGCGTGGGCAGTGCTCGCGGTGAGACTGAAGCGGTATCTGTGTTTTCTGGGGTTGGGGTAAAGGAGTGAGGGGCGTGGGCAGTGCTCGCGGTGAGACTGAAGCGGTATCGGTGTTGTCTGGGGTTGGGGTAAAGGAGTGAGGGGCGTGGGCAGTGCTCGCGGTGAGACTGAAGCGGTATCGGTGTTGTCTGGGGTTGGGGTAAGGAGTGAGGGCATGGGCAGTGCTCGGGGTAAGACTGAAGCGGTATCTGTGTTGTCTGGGGTTGGGGTAAGGAGTGAGGGCGTGGGCAGTGCTCGCGGTGAGACTGAAGCGGTATCTGTGTTGTCTGGGGTTGGGGTAAAGGAGTGAGGGCGTGGGCAGTGCTCGCGGTGAGACTGAAGCGGTATCTGTGTTGTCTGGGGTTGGGGTAAAGGAGTGAGGGGCGTGGGCAGTGCTCGCGGTGAGACTGAAGCGGTATCTGTGTTGTCTGGGGTTGGGGTAAAGGAGTGAGGGGCGTGGGCAGTGCTCGCGGTGAGACTGAAGCGGTATCGGTGTTGTCTGGGGTTGGGGTAAAGGAGTGAGGGCGTGGGCAGTGCTCGCGGTGAGACTGAAGCGGTATCTGTGTTGTCTGGGGTTGGGGTAAAGGAGTGAGGGGCGTGGGCAGTGCTCGCGGTGAGACTGAAGCGGTAACGGTGTTGTCTGGGGTTGGGGTAAAGGAGTGAGGGGCGTGGGCAGTGCTCGCGGTGAGACTGAAGCGGTATCGGTGTTGTCTGGGGTTGGGGTAAGGAGTGAGGGCATGGGCAGTGCTCGCGGTGAGACTGAAGCGGTATCTGTGTTGTCTGGGGTTGGGGTAAAGGAGTGAGGGCGTGGGCAGTGCTCGCGGTGAGACTGAAGCGGTATCTGTGTTGTCTGGGGTTGGGGTAAAGGAGTGAGGGCGTGGGCAGTGCTCGGGGTAAGACTGAAGCGGTATCTGTGTTGTCTGGGGTTGGGGTAAGGAGTGAGGGCGTGGGCAGTGCTCGCGGTGAGACTGAAGCGGTATCTGTGTTGTCTGGGGTTGGGGTAAAGGAGTGAGGGCGTGGGCAGTGCTCGCGGTGAGACTGAAGCGGTATCTGTGTTGTCTGGGGTTGGGGTAAAGGAGTGAGGGGTGTGGGCAGTGCTCGGGGTGAGACTGAAGCGGGTTGGGGTTAAGGAGTGAGGGGCGTGGGCAGTGCTCGCGGTGAGACTGAAGCGGTATCGGTGTTGTCTGGGGTTGGGGTAAAGGAGTGAGGGTGTGGGCAGTGCTCGCGGTGAGACTGAAGCGGTATCGGTGTTGTCTGGAGTTGGTGTAAAGGAGTGAGGGGCGTGGGCAGTGCTCAGGGTGAGACTGAAGCGGTATCGGTGTTGTCTGGAGTTGGTGTAAAGGAGTGAGGGGCGTGGGCAGTGCTCGCGGTGAGACTGAAGCGGTATCGGTGTTGTCTGGGGTTGGGGTAAAGGAGTGAGGGGCGTGGGCAGTGCTCGCGGTGAGACTGAAGTGGTATCGGTGTTGTCTGGGGTTGGGGTAAGGAGTGAGGGCATGGGCAGTGCTCGGGGTGAGACTGAAGCGGTATCTGTGTTGTCTGGGGTTGGGGTAAGGAGTGAGGGCGTGGGCAGTGCTCGCAGTGAGACTGAAGCGGTATCTGTGTTGTCTGGGGTTGGGGTAAAGGAGTGAGGGGTGTGGGCAGTGCTCGGGGTGAGACTGAAGCGGGTTGGGGTTAAGGAGTGAGGGGCGTGGGCAGTGCTCGCGGTGAGACTGAAGCGGTATCGGTGTTGTCTGGGGTTGGGGTAAAGGAGTGAGGGCGTGGGCAGTGCTTGCGGTGAGACTGAAGCGGTATCGGTGTTGTCTGGAGTTGGTGTAAAGGAGTGAGGGGCGTGGGCAGTGCTCGCGGTGAGACTGAAGCGGTATCGGTGTTGCCTGGGGTTGGGGTAAAGGAGTGAGGGGCGTGGGCAGTGCTCGCGGTGAGACTGAAGTGGTATCGGTGTTGTCTGGGGTTGGGGTAAGGAGTGAGGGCATGGGCAGTGCTCGGGGTGAGACTGAAGCGGTATCTGTGTTGTCTGGGGTTGGGGTAAGGAGTGAGGGCGTGGGCAGTGCTCGCAGTGAGACTGAAGCGGTATCTGTGTTGTCTGGGGTTGGGGTAAAGGAGTGAGGGGTGTGGGCAGTGCTCGGGGTGAGACTGAAGCGGGTTGGGGTTAAGGAGTGAGGGGCGTGGGCAGTGCTCGCGGTGAGACTGAAGCGGTATCGGTGTTGTCTGGGGTTGGGGTAAAGGAGTGAGGGGCGTGGGCAGTGCTCGGGGTGAGACTGAAGCGGTATCGGTGTTGTCTGGGGTTGGGGTAAAGGAGTGAGGGTGTGGGCAGTGCTCGGGGTGAGACTGAAGCATTATCTGTGTTGTCTGGGGTTGGGGTAAGGAGTGAGGGGTGTGGGCAGTGCTCGGGGTGAGACTGAAGCGGTATCGGTGTTGTCTGGGGTTGGGGTAAAGGAGTGAGGGTGTGGGCAGTGCTCGCGGTGAGACTGAAGCATTATTTGTGTTGTCTGGGGTTGGGGTAAGGAGTGAGGGGTGTGGGCAGTGCTCGGGGTGAGACTGAAGCGGTATCGGTGTTGTCTGGGGTTGGGGTAAAGGAGTGAGGGCGTGGGCAGTGCTCGGGGTGAGACTGAAGGGGTATCGGTGTTGTCTGGGGTTGGGGTAAAGGAGTGAGGATGTGGGCAGTGCTCGGGGTGAGACTGAAGTGGTATCTGTGTTGTCTGGGGTTGGGGTAAAGGAGTGAGGGGCGTGGGCAGTGCTCGCGGTGAGACTGAAGCTGTATCGGTGTTGTCTGGGGTTGGGGTAAAGGAGTGAGGGGTGTGGGCAGTGCTCGGGGTGAGACTGAAGCGGGTTGGGGTTAAGGAGTGAGGGGCGTGGGCAGTGCTCGCGGTGAGACTGAAGCGGGTTGGGGTTAAGGAGTGAGGGGAGTGGGCAGTGCTTGCGGTGAGACTGAAGCGGTATCTGTGTTGTCTGGGGTTGGGGTAAAGGAGTGAGGGGCGTGGGCAGTGCTCGGGGTGAGACTGAAGTGGTATCTGTGTTGTCTGGGGTTGGGGTAAGGAGTGAGGGGTGTGGGCAGTGCTCGGGGTGAGACTGAAGCGGTATCGGTGTTGTCTGGGGTTGGGGTAAAGGAGTGAGGGTGTGGGCAGTGCTCGCGGTGAGACTGAAGCATTATTTGTGTTGTCTGGGGTTGGGGTAAGGAGTGAGGGGTGTGGGCAGTGTTCGGGGTGAGACTGAAGCGGTATCGGTGTTGTCTGGGGTTGGGGTAAAGGAGTGAGGGCGTGGGCAGTGCTCAGGGTGAGACTGAAGCGTATCGGTGTTGTCTGGGGTTGGGGTAAAGGAGTGAGGGGCGTGGGCAGTGCTCGCGGTGAGACTGAAGCGGGTTGGGGTTAAGGAGTGAGGGGAGTGGGCAGTGCTTGCGGTGAGACTGAAGCGGTATCTGTGTTGTCTGGGGTTGGGGTAAAGGAGTGAGGGCGTGGGCAGTGCTCAGGGTGAGACTGAAGCGGTATCTGTGTTGTCTGGGGTTGGGGTAAAGGAGTGAGGGCGTGGGCAGTGCTCAGGGTGAGACTGAAGCGGTATCTGTGTTGTCTGGGGTTGGGGTTAAGGAGTGAGGGGCGTGGGCAGTGCTTGCGGTGAGACTGAAGCGGTATCGGTGTTGTCTGGGGTTGGGGTAAAGGAGTGAGGGCGTGGGCAGTGCTCGGGGTGAGACTGAAGCGGGTTGGGGTTAAGGAGTGAGGGGAGTGGGCAGTGCTTGCGGTGAGACTGAAGCGGTATCTGTGTTGTCTGGGGTTGGGGTAAAGGAGTGAGGGGCGTGGGCAGTGCTCGGGGTGAGACTGAAGTGGTATCGATGTTGTCTGGTTGGGGTAAAGGAGTGAGGGGCGTGGGCAGTGCTCGCGGTGAGACTGAAGCGGTATCGGTGTTGTCTGGGGTTGGGGTAAAGGAGTGAGGGCGTGGGCAGTGCTCAGGGTGAGACTGAAGCGGTATCTGTGTTGTCTGGGGTTGGGGTAAAGGAGTGAGGGGCGTGGGCAGTGCTCGCGGTGAGACTGAAGTGGTATCGATGTTGTCTGGTTGGGGTAAAGAAGTGAGGGCGTGGGCAGTGCTCGGGGTGAGACTGAAGCGATATCTGTGTTGTCTGGGGTTGGGGTAAGGAGTGAGGGCGTGGGCAGTGCTCGCGGTGAGACTGAAGCGGTATCTGTGTTGTCTGGGGTTGGGGTAAAGGAGTGAGGGCGTGGGCAGTGCTCGCGGTGAGACTGAAGCGGTATCGATGTTGTCTGGGGTTGGGGTAAAGGAGTGAGGGCGTGGGCAGTGCTCGCGGTGAGACTGAAGCGGTATCTGTGTTTTCTGGGGTTGGGGTAAAGGAGTGAGGGGCGTGGGCAGTGCTCGCGGTGAGACTGAAGCGGTATCGGTGTTGTCTGGGGTTGGGGTAAAGGAGTGAGGGGCGTGGGCAGTGCTCGCGGTGAGACTGAAGCGGTATCGGTGTTGTCTGGGGTTGGGGTAAGGAGTGAGGGCATGGGCAGTGCTCGGGGTAAGACTGAAGCGGTATCTGTGTTGTCTGGGGTTGGGGTAAGGAGTGAGGGCGTGGGCAGTGCTCGCGGTGAGACTGAAGCGGTATCTGTGTTGTCTGGGGTTGGGGTAAAGGAGTGAGGGCGTGGGCAGTGCTCGCGGTGAGACTGAAGCGGTATCTGTGTTGTCTGGGGTTGGGGTAAAGGAGTGAGGGGCGTGGGCAGTGCTCGCGGTGAGACTGAAGCGGTATCTGTGTTGTCTGGGGTTGGGGTAAAGGAGTGAGGGGCGTGGGCAGTGCTCGCGGTGAGACTGAAGCGGTATCGGTGTTGTCTGGGGTTGGGGTAAAGGAGTGAGGGCGTGGGCAGTGCTCGCGGTGAGACTGAAGCGGTATCTGTGTTGTCTGGGGTTGGGGTAAAGGAGTGAGGGGCGTGGGCAGTGCTCGCGGTGAGACTGAAGCGGTAACGGTGTTGTCTGGGGTTGGGGTAAAGGAGTGAGGGGCGTGGGCAGTGCTCGCGGTGAGACTGAAGCGGTATCGGTGTTGTCTGGGGTTGGGGTAAGGAGTGAGGGCATGGGCAGTGCTCGCGGTGAGACTGAAGCGGTATCTGTGTTGTCTGGGGTTGGGGTAAAGGAGTGAGGGCGTGGGCAGTGCTCGCGGTGAGACTGAAGCGGTATCTGTGTTGTCTGGGGTTGGGGTAAAGGAGTGAGGGCGTGGGCAGTGCTCGGGGTAAGACTGAAGCGGTATCTGTGTTGTCTGGGGTTGGGGTAAGGAGTGAGGGCGTGGGCAGTGCTCGCGGTGAGACTGAAGCGGTATCTGTGTTGTCTGGGGTTGGGGTAAAGGAGTGAGGGCGTGGGCAGTGCTCGCGGTGAGACTGAAGCGGTATCTGTGTTGTCTGGGGTTGGGGTAAAGGAGTGAGGGGTGTGGGCAGTGCTCGGGGTGAGACTGAAGCGGGTTGGGGTTAAGGAGTGAGGGGCGTGGGCAGTGCTCGCGGTGAGACTGAAGCGGTATCGGTGTTGTCTGGGGTTGGGGTAAAGGAGTGAGGGTGTGGGCAGTGCTCGCGGTGAGACTGAAGCGGTATCGGTGTTGTCTGGAGTTGGTGTAAAGGAGTGAGGGGCGTGGGCAGTGCTCGCGGTGAGACTGAAGCGGTATCGGTGTTGTCTGGAGTTGGTGTAAAGGAGTGAGGGGCGTGGGCAGTGCTCGCGGTGAGACTGAAGCGGTATCGGTGTTGTCTGGGGTTGGGGTAAAGGAGTGAGGGGCGTGGGCAGTGCTCGCGGTGAGACTGAAGCGGTATCTGTGTTGTCTGGGGTTGGGGTAAGGAGTGAGGGCGTGGGCAGTGCTCGCAGTGAGACTGAAGCGGTATCTGTGTTGTCTGGGGTTGGGGTAAAGGAGTGAGGGGTGTGGGCAGTGCTCGGGGTGAGACTGAAGCGGGTTGGGGTTAAGGAGTGAGGGGCGTGGGCAGTGCTCGCGGTGAGACTGAAGCGGTATCGGTGTTGTCTGGGGTTGGGGTAAAGGAGTGAGGGCGTGGGCAGTGCTCGCGGTGAGACTGAAGCGGTATCGGTGTTGTCTGGAGTTGGTGTAAAGGAGTGAGGGGCGTGGGCAGTGCTCGCGGTGAGACTGAAGCGGTATCGGTGTTGCCTGGGGTTGGGGTAAAGGAGTGAGGGGCGTGGGCAGTGCTCGCGGTGAGACTGAAGTGGTATCGGTGTTGTCTGGGGTTGGGGTAAGGAGTGAGGGCATGGGCAGTGCTCGGGGTGAGACTGAAGCGGTATCTGTGTTGTCTGGGGTTGGGGTAAGGAGTGAGGGCGTGGGCAGTGCTCGCAGTGAGACTGAAGCGGTATCTGTGTTGTCTGGGGTTGGGGTAAAGGAGTGAGGGGTGTGGGCAGTGCTCGGGGTGAGACTGAAGCGGGTTGGGGTTAAGGAGTGAGGGGCGTGGGCAGTGCTCGCGGTGAGACTGAAGCGGTATCGGTGTTGTCTGGGGTTGGGGTAAAGGAGTGAGGGGCGTGGGCAGTGCTCGGGGTGAGACTGAAGCGGTATCGGTGTTGTCTGGGGTTGGGGTAAAGGAGTGAGGGTGTGGGCAGTGCTCGGGGTGAGACTGAAGCATTATCTGTGTTGTCTGGGGTTGGGGTAAGGAGTGAGGGGTGTGGGCAGTGCTCGGGGTGAGACTGAAGCGGTATCGGTGTTGTCTGGGGTTGGGGTAAAGGAGTGAGGGTGTGGGCAGTGCTCGCGGTGAGACTGAAGCATTATTTGTGTTGTCTGGGGTTGGGGTAAGGAGTGAGGGGTGTGGGCAGTGCTCGGGGTGAGACTGAAGCGGTATCGGTGTTGTCTGGGGTTGGGGTAAAGGAGTGAGGGCGTGGGCAGTGCTCGGGGTGAGACTGAAGGGGTATCGGTGTTGTCTGGGGTTGGGGTAAAGGAGTGAGGATGTGGGCAGTGCTCGGGGTGAGACTGAAGTGGTATCTGTGTTGTCTGGGGTTGGGCTAAAGGAGTGAGGGGCGTGGGCAGTGCTCGCGGTGAGACTGAAGCTGTATCGGTGTTGTCTGGGGTTGGGGTAAAGGAGTGAGGGGCGTGGGCAGTGCTCGGGGTGAGACTGAAACGGTATCTGTGTTGTCTGGGGTTGGGGTAAAGGAGTCAGGGGCGTGGGCAGTGCTCGCGGTGAGACTGAAGCGGTATCGGTTGTTTTCTGGGGTTGGGGTAAAGGAGTGAGGGGCGTGGGCAGTGCTCGGGGTGAGACTGAAGCGGTATCTGTGTTGTCTGGGGTTGGGGTAAAGGAGTGAGGGGCGTGGGCAGTGCTCGCGGTGAGACTGAAGCATTATCTGTGTTGTCTGGGGTTGGGGTAAGGAGTGAGGGGTGTGGGCAGTGCTCGGGGTGAGACTGAAGCGGTATCTGTGTTGTCTGGGGTTGGGGTAAAGGAGTGAGGGGTGTGGGCAGTGCTCGCGGTGAGACTGAAGCATTATCTGTGTTGTCTGGGGTTGGGGTAAGGAGTGAGGGGTGTGGGCAGTGCTCGGGGTGAGACTGAAGCGGTATCGGTGTTGTCTGGGGTTGGGGTAAAGGAGTGAGGGTGTGGGCAGTGCTCGGGGTGAGACTGAAGCATTATCTGTGTTGTCTGGGGTTGGGGTAAAGGAGTGAGGGGTGTGGGCAGTGCTTGGGGTGAGACTGAAGCGGTATCGGTGTTGTCTGGGGTTGGGGTAAAGGAGTGAGGGTGTGGGCAGTGCTCGGGGTGAGACTGAAGCATTATCTGTGTTGTCTGGGGTTGGGGTAAAGGAGTGAGGGGTGTGGGCAGTGCTTGGGGTGAGACTGAAGCGGTATCGGTGTTGTCTGGGGTTGGGGTAAAGGAGTGAGGGTGTGGGCAGTGCTCGGGGTGAGACTGAAGCATTATCTGTGTTGTCTGGGGTTGGGGTAAAGGAGTGAGGGGTGTGGGCAGTGCTTGGGGTGAGACTGAAGCGGTATCGGTGTTGTCTGGGGTTGGGGTAAAGGAGTGAGGGTGTGGGCAGTGCTCGCGGTGAGACTGAAGCGGTGACTGAGTAGTTCTGACGTCACATTTTTACGGAAGTCACAACGGCTCGTGGAAAGGCACAGCTACTTTATGCAGGCTGTGTGCATTTGTCTGTGGATCGACTGTTTTGTAGTTTTCATCGCCCCTAGACCTCTGCTATCATGGAAAAAGCCAGGACATATCAGTTTTGACAATATGGGACCTGGACTTGAACTGGATGAACATAATGAACTGGACTTTTTGAACATTCAGAACTATTAATTAACATATTTCTGTTAGCTGGTTACTCTTTATCATGGATTCAGCTTTTTGGTTCACAATTTGGGCATTTTGAGTTATGATTCATTCTAGCTTTTAATATAATATATTAAATTCACACACAATAATACTCAAACTCAAACAAAACCCTTTCAAGATTATAGAAAGCACATGTACCTCAGATCATCACTGCTATCGGACACACAGTTCTTGCTCAGCCGCAACATCGCAGAAATAAAAAACTATCCAAAATTCCAGTCAAAAACACTGATTAACATGGAAAAGATCACGTCTGAGATGTTAAACTTACATTTTCTCACTGATGGCACACGCTTCAGACTTCACACAGAGACATGGAGGACTGACACACACACACATACACACAGGTCAGGTGGCGACTCATTTCATACCTGTGATCTTGACAAATAGGATTACTTCATGTTTTCCTCTACAGGCAGAAACGCCACACACACACACACACACACACACACACACACACACACACACACACACATACACAAATAAATCCTGCAGTGCTGCTGCTGGCGGTCGGCTATACAAACCTTTATTCTGTCCGGTTTAAGCCTTCCTTATCGAAATGAACAGTTACCACGGTTACACACTCTTTCCATTTGCCCCAAAGCTCACACACACACACACACACACACACACACACACACACACACACACACACACACACACACACACACACACACACTCACTCACTCACTCACACACACACTCACACACACACACACACACACACAAACACACACACTCACACTCTCACTCTCACTCTCACACACACACTCACTCACACACACACACACACACACACACACACACACACACACACACACACACACACACACACACACTCACTCACTCACTCACTCACTCACTCACTCACACACTCACACACAAACACTCACAGACACACACACACACACACACACACACACACACACACACACACACACACACACACACACACACACTCACACACTCACACACACACTCGTTTTTACGCATGCACAAACACACACACACACACACACAAAATATGGGGTCCGAAAGAAGTCCTGTCCAGTCACTTTCTGAGGGGGACATAAAGTCAACCCCACATGCCACTGACCTGGTCTATTTTTCTGACCTAGTCTTGCCAGCAACCTGTCTGTTTCCTAAACAGAGTCTCTAACATTATTTTCCTCTCTTGTGGAGGCATCCGATAGGGAGAACTGCAGACAGTGGCAGTGATCGCTCACAGACCGGATCATAGAGACGGGCATCCTAGAGAGTGGAACTCAGAATAGTGCTTTCTAACCCTTCTCGACTCGATCCTGGATCTACACAGTGCTTCAGGCCATGTGGAGGCTGGGCACTCTAAAGGGACCCTAATAAGGGGAGCGCCCCCAGCTCTACGGTTTACATTGCCAACAGGCAGTGTACTCAGCAGAAGTGCTATCGACCCTTTAAAGCAAGAGGAGCACAGTCTTACGCTACCGGACTATCGGGGAGGCCTACTGTAAGGCCTACAGCTTTGAATGTCAAGGGCATCAGCCCGGGCAGTGCTTCGGCTCTAAGGGAACATACTCAACCATCCCACATGTGAGGGAGTAACTACTCTGTCTCTACCTGAGCCTGGGTGGTGAAGGGTGATATCATACGAGCTATGGGTACCAAAGTACTCTAAATAATGACCCTAACAAGGGGAGTACTATCAGCATGACCCTGAGGAATGAATCAGGGTCGAGGCCTTTAATCTTGTATTTTTTACAAGACAGATTTTATATTGTCTACTAAACCCAAGGGAATGGAGGCCTCAGAAAGTGGGCAACGACATTCAACCTTATGACTTGAATTCTTTTATTTAAGGGGCAAACAATAAATGCACAAGTTGTGTGTCATCCAGTATCAAATATCTTAGACAGGGATGCACACACTTCCTGAAGCGTTTTCACAAGCCATGATCACCTTGTTGAACTTTTCAGGTTAAAGTGTACAAACAAGATAGTCCCTAAAGACGAAAAAGCTGTTGACGTGTTCTCTAGGCGCCCCTCATATACTTCCGGGTCGCACTAGTAAGTGACGTCATAGGCTGTCGCCGGCCAATAGGATTGCCGTGATTAGAAGTGTTTCAGACGCCGTCATCGACACAGTGCGAGTTCCCTTTCGAAAGGGAAATATGTATTTTTTTTAAATATGCACCCATTCAATCTTATTCATATGCCTAATATGTTGAAAATGCCAAATGGAAAATGCTTATTGCCTATTCACATTCAGTTATAAATTTCATGAATATTTTCAGTTCGAAGCGGTGAAATTTGATGAAGAATTCAAGCAGCTTTGCATCACTTGATTTTACTGTTGGTTGTTTAACATTTGTGTTTTAAACCAGTTACTTACACTCCTTCATGGTTAATAAATGAAGCATCGCACTGGAATTTGTGTTTTGCGCTTGTGGACAGTAAAGTCCCGCCTCCTTTGATTTAATTGGCCAACTCAATCATTTTGACATTGACGAGCCCTGAAAATATAAGATTTAAAGTGGTCCTATGATGCCCTTTTACAAAGTCTTGATTTTGTTTTTGGGGTGTACTCGAATATGCTTTTATGCTTGATGCTTCAGGAAATGTCCACTCCACTCACTCAGATAACGGCAATTTCAAACCAATGCAAGCCTGATTTTGATTTAATAATAATAATAATAATACTAATGTTAACAAACGAGGATTGCACAGAACGGATTTCATTCACGGACTCTGCAAGCACGGCTTTCACGGGACGTTTCAGAGTGGTATGTTTTGTTTTGTTTTTATAATTTTCTTGGACACTTTAGATACGTTGTTATTCACCATTTAATCATAATATTTGTCAGAAAAGTATGGTAATTCAAACAGTAATCGACACCTTTTTTGCAAATTCCATGGGCGTGGATTATTTAAAAGAGGAACATTATGACTTCATAAGATCCGGAAAAATCGCAGTGTAGTCCACGTGAGTTCATTGTAGTTCTTGAAAAGTGGATTGTGTTAAATAAACAATCTCCCTTTGGAGTGGACTGAGCTTTGTAGCCTTGCAGATCTCTTAAATGCTCAAACAGCAACATTACACCCTATCTAAAGTTGAAAAAGTGAAAAACATAATAGGACCCCTTTAAAAATTGTTAAATATCAAATATTGTGTGGGGTGGGGGGGCATGTCTAACTGGCAGTGTCTATTATTGTTCAGTGGCACGGCCCTGAAACACAACAGCGCCGGTTTAAAGCCCGTCACTGGAGCAGAAGCAGGGGCAGCACTGGGAGCACTGGGAGATAGGAAGGGGTGTTTGTGATCATCTTCCAGCTGCTAATAATCCCGGTAACAGTGGACCGGTGCACGCGCAGCAGGTGCTCCGCCATCAGGATGGGTTAGGGTTATCAGTCCTGAGCAGAAGTGACCTGACCAGCTCCTCTGTCCACATCAGTCATTACGTGTCACTTCTCATGTGCCAAACCTTCCATGATCCAGACGAGCAACAATCACAGATCAAGACTGTCTGTTTCTGCTTAAACATCAGATTCAATGTTCATGTTTCTCACACGAGGTCAAAAGGCCTCCAGGCGAGGCACACACACTCGCAGCAGATGAATGAGTTAAAAGGTCAGGCTTCGATCGAGCGAGGTTAATGAGTGGACGGCAGACGCCTCACCTGACATTTAATCACACAGCGTGAACACGATCTGCTCACTGTTTACAGAGTCGTGTTGACTCGCGCATGACGCCGCGTGCAGAGACGGCTAGAGATTCTCCAATTACCAGGCAAGAAATTCACTCCTGCCTCTTGTTTTCGGCAACTTTTCTCCTCTTGGAGAGTAATAGCAGGTGAATCTCACACAGGCAGTTTCCAGGTTTACAGCTGCAGTTGTGGGGCTATTAAGCTCCACCGGGGCGTCTGAGAGATGTTTAACACACCAGTAAAGAGACGCCGGAGCCGCTGAGGCCCCTGGAAGGGTCCGACACACTAAATTGGTTCCAGAGGGAAAATTCTCCATTATAGAGATGACAAAGAAGTCTCTACTGGCACCGTTATGAAGTCAACTCTTTTCCACAGAACGAGTCTCACTGAAACCTGTGCTTCTGCTCCGAGACGAACTAAAGCTAGAGCTGTGAGTTTCAGAAGGAACCAATGTGAACCATACCATCATGATTATATACATGTCTTTATTTTAGATATATACCATAGTCCAGACAACTTAACTCTTACTTTGTTAATCATTATTAATTGATTCATCCTAGTATTCCTAATCTGTTCATCAAAAACACTAATTTGTTCAGTGACCTTTTTTTTTAGATGATGACATATTTACACCAGTAGGTGGCAAACACATTTAATTGATTCTTTAAAAAGCATAATGCTTAATAAAATGACAAAGAAGATCCTTTTTTTTTTTCATTGAGAGGATGGCTGAGAATGACTATACAAAAAAACAACAATAACATACTAAAAATAATGAATTTCAGTAACATTCTTTTGTCACTGTAATGTATTTGTCACTTTCATCAGTCACATTTACAGTTACAATTCATCCGTTCGTCCCTGTGAAGGAGAATGAGTCGAGAAGACGCCCGTTTGTTCAGTCATTTAGACGCAAATCAACAAAATGCTCAAACCACAGAAAAGCAAACTTCAGCTGACGGTCTGCAGTGTGAATAAACAGATCTATGAAGTGATTCACAGAGAGAGAGTGTGTGTGTGTGTGTGTGTGTGTGAGTGTGTGTGTGTGTGTGTGAGTGAGTGAGTGAGTGTGTGAAGTGATTCCTGCGTGAATCATCATAACAGAATGCATAGATGAGAAAAAAAATTGGATGATTAGTAATTTCCTACTTAATTCTGAAAAAACACAGATTCTAATTATTGGACAAAAAACTTCCTCACGTAATAACCTAGAATACTGTCTAACACTTGATGGCTGCTCTGTTAAGTCTTCGTCGTCAGTTAGGAACCTGTGTGTGTGTGTGTGTGTGTGTGTGTGTGTGTGTGTGTGTGTGTGTGTGTGTGTGTGTGTGTGTGTGTGTGTGTGTGTGTGTGTGTGTGTGCTCTTTGATACCAATTTTTCAACTGAAAGTCACGTGTCTAGTATCTGTAAAACCGCATTTTTCCATTTAAGAAATATATCTAAATTACGTCATATGCTCTCATTGACAAATGCGGAACAATTAGTTCATGCGTTCATGACCTGGTATTCTGTCGGTGTCGTGTTAGCGGCCCCTAAGTTAATAATGATCATTACAATGGAAGTGAATCAATCAAACTAACTTTATCTGGACAATAACTTTATTCTAGAGCTGCTGTAAAGCCTAAACACTCTCTGTTACTGTAATCTCCTGTTATCACTGTAAAGCTGCTTTGAAACAATCTATATTGATAAAAGCACTATATAAATGAAGGAGACTTGACTTGACTTGAGCAGTGTGTGATGTTGGACATGTGACCAGTGAGGTCATGATGACATCAGCAGCGCACCGGCGGCTGGAGGATCGAACGCTTCAAGTCTGATATTAATCTGGACGACACAAACAGCTCTGAGAGAATCAGAGAAACTGCCTCGTCTCTGGAGGGATGAGAGATAAACAGCTAAACTAACCACTCGTCTGATATCAGATGCTGTGAGACAGA
>NC_138227.1:387700-397700 GCF_964197995.2 Scardinius erythrophthalmus
GAAATTGAACAGGTGTTCCTAATAATCCTTTAGGTGAGTGTATAACAGTAACAACGTAAATGAACAATATCATTGGAATCACTTCAAAGTCAGATAATTTTTTCCAGCTGATGAACGATGAAAACTTTGACAGCCAATCAGAATCCATCCTGCTTTAAAGAGCTCGAGCATTTAAAGAGAGAGGCTTATAATAAACTGAAGGTCACTGCACATTCAAAGAAAGAAGATGAAAAATACCCCAATTACTCAACACAACACAAACACTAGATATTATATTAAACAACAGCCTTCACAGGAGTGATGAAACCGGCTAATGATGGAGGGAAAGAGAAGCTCTATGTCAGTCTGTGATCACTGACGTATAACGAGTCGTTTAACTAACGATCATGACGTCAGACTGAGACGCGGGTTTGATTCCAGCTAGGGATGCAGCGATTAACCGATTTCACTATTAACCACAATTTAAAACTGGTAAAAACATTTCTGTTGCATGGAACGGAACTGCTAACTTGCACAAAACTAAAACAAAGTTACACCAGCGATGCACCCGTCACGGTTCGCAAATTCATTGTTTCCTTCTCGTCTCGTGTCATTGTTGTTATGTGTGTGTGTATGTGTGGGCGTGACCGGGCCATTACCTCTGATCAGTGACACAGCTGATTCTCGCTAGCGGCGCCAGCTGCAGCTCATCAACACACCTTCAAATACTCACCGTTTTCTCCTCTCCATTGTCAGATCGTTTGTTGATGTCTCCGCGTGCTGTCTCTTGTTTCCTGTTCCTGTTGGCGTTCCTGTTACTTGCTGCTGTCTGGTGTTCGTGAGTCGGTGTTTCCGTTCGGTGTTGCAGTGTTCCTCATTCTGTGTCTGGATTACATTACCCATTCACCAGCAGACTTCATCACTTCACCACCATTCATCTGTGTTGTCCGTCGAGGTCCCTGCGCCACTCATCGCCACCGTGTTGCTGCTTATATCTTCACTCTTTGTTTTCTACTAATAAAGGGGCTGTTCACTCGCAGTTTTGCTTCCTCGTATTTCGTCATGACAGAATGATCTGACCAGTCAATGGAAGCAGCGAGTGCTTCATCGATTTCCCTGGAGGCATTCTTCGCCAGAAGCATCAACAGGATGGATTCCCAGGAAGAGAGTCTGAATAACACGGGTCGAGCTGTTCAGGCTCTAGTGGCACATGTGTCCGAGCTCACCCAGCAATTCCAACTTCTGTGAGCTGCCACTGCACCGCCCACGCCGCCGGTTCCCCCCACACCACCTGAGACCCTCTTCCAGTCGGAACCCCGCCTACCTGTTCCTGAGTCCTACTCCGGAGAGCCCAGTTATTGCAGAGCCTTCCTTACATGGTGTTCCATGCACTTTTCTCTGCAACCAAGAACCTTCAATACCGAACGAGCCAAGGTCGCTTTTGTTCTGACTCTGCTGACTGGGAGAGCGGCGTTATGGGGAACGGCGGTGTGGGAGAACCAGGATCCATGCTGCGCCTCGTTCCAGGCACTCTCCGCTGAGATGAGGCGAGTATTTAACCGTCATGATATATGAAAAGCATGAAATATGAATATATATGTAATAAATATGAATCAATATATATATATATATATGAAATCGCGTTTGAATTTATCAGTGATGCATTGAACATTCTAATCGCACCGGTGTGATCGTATGTGTCAATGGGTAAAATCAATCGCATTTGCGGGGTGAAGGGGGTAAAACTGAGGGGGAAGACTGAGATCTGAGGGGGCAAAACTGAGATCTGAGGGGGCAAAACTGAGATCTGTGGGGTAAAACTGAGATCTGAGGGGGCAAAAATGAGATCTGATGGGGTAAAACTGAGATCTGAGGGGGCAAAACTGAGATCTGAGGGGTAAAACTGAGATCTGAGTGGGTAAAACATCTGAGGGGGCAAAACTGAGATCTGAGGGGTAAAACTGAGATCTGAGGGGGTAAAACAGATCTGAGGGGGTAAAACTGATATCTGAGTGGGTAAAACTGAGATCTGAGGAGGTAAAAACTGAGATCTGAGGGGGAAAACTGACATCTGAGGGGGAAGACTGAGATCTGAGGGGGCAAAACTTAAATCTGAGGGGTAAAACTGAGATCTGAGGGGGCAAAACTGATATCTGAGGGGTAAAACTGAGATCTGAGGGGGTAAAACAGATCTGAGGGGGCAAAACTGATATCTGAGGGGTAAAACTGAGATCTGAGGGGGTAAAACAGATCTAAAGGGGTAAAACTGATATCTGAGTGGGTAAAACTGAGATCTGAGGAGGTAAAAACTGAGATCTGAGGGGGCAAAACTTAAATCTGAGGGGTAAAACTGAGATCTGAGGGGGCAAAACTGAGGGGGCAAATCTGAGATCTGAGGGGGTAAAACTGAGATCTGAAGGGTAAAACTGAGGGGGCAAATCTGATATCTGGGGCGGCAAAACTGAGATCTGAGGGGTAAAACTGAGATCTGAGGGGGCAAATCTGATATTTGAGGCGGCAAAACTGAGATCTGAGGGGTAAAACTGAGATCTGAGGGGGCAAAATTGAGATCTGAGGGGTAAAACTGAGGGGGCAAAATTGAGATCTGAGGGGTAAAACTGAGATCTGATGGGGCAAAACTGAGATCTGAGGGGTAAAACTGAGATCTGAGGGGGTAAAACTGAGATCTGAGGGGTAAAACTGATATATGAGTGGGTAAAACTGAGATCTGAGGAGGTAAAAACTGAGATCTGAGGGGGAAAACTGAGATCTGAGGGGGCAAAACTTAAATCTGAGGGGTAAAACTGAGATCTGAGGGGGCAAAACTGAGGGGGCAAATCTGAGATCTGAGGGGGTAAAACTGAGATCTGAAGGGTAAAACTGAGGGGGCAAATCTGATATCTGGGGCGGCAAAACTGAGATCTGAGGGGTAAAACTGAGATCTGAGGGGGCAAATCTGATATTTGAGGCGGCAAAACTGAGATCTGAGGGGTAAAACTGAGATCTGAGGGGGCAAAATTGAGATCTGAGGGGTAAAACTGAGGGGGCAAAATTGAGATCTGAGGGGTAAAACTGAAATCTGATGGGGCAAAACTGAGATCTGAGGGGTAAAACTGAGATCTGATGGGGCAAAACTGAGATCTGAGGGGTAAAACTGATATATGAGTGGGTAAAACTATACACATGTAAAATTATTAAAAAGATTATTAAAATTTATAAATATGAATTACAGTTGATGACAATAACAGTTCAGTTTATTCCCCTCATACTGACATGAATGATTAAAGAGCAGAGGTCATCCATATTTAATTCCAAAGGGAGAGATGGACATTTATTTATTATTATTTTGTGCTATATTATTTGGTTACGGTGTAAGGCAGCAATAAATAACACTTAAAAATCTAAAGAGTGTTCATGTGAAATTAATGAATGCATAATAATCGTGATAATTGTGAAACCGTTATTATTCCTCAGACTATAATTGTACCAACAAAATCTATAATCGTTGCATCCCTAATTCCAGTATGCGTCACGTCGCGCATCTTCATCAGTCAGAATGAATCTATACACACATTCACATGTCGTAAAACGTCACAATGTCAATGTGCATCACAGCAAACTATTTTAAAATCAAATTGAGAAAATGATCAGATTTATTTAGATTTTTATGCTTTTCCTGTATTCAGGTCTACATCAGCCCTTACAGTCCGAGTGAAATGTCATTCAGATCGTGCTCAATCGAGGTATTTTCAGGCTTTTCAGTCCTATCATAAACAGATTACTTTGCTGCATGTAAGGGTTAGCTACTATCCTATAGACCCCTTCACGGTCGACGTCACAGGAAAATTCGAAGTTCGCAGTGTGCATGTCGGGGTCAGAAAGTTCATTCCATCCCATTGAATTGTGTGTTAACCAGAGAGTTTCTCATCAAGAAAAAAAAAGCCTACTTGTTGCGTCGTGGACTGAAAATCACATCAGTTGTGGAGTCAAGTTTTTCAGGATCTCATCCGTTTAAAAAAAAAAGACGACATCTGTTCAGATCTATTTTTTTATAGTCTATGGTTCAGATAGATACTGCTATCTGCTAAGTAGGCTAGCATGACACAGGTCACAATAATGCCAGATATCGAACTTCACCTAACTATTAAACCAGTCTACAGTTTACAGAAAACATTTGTTTACTTACCAGGGCTTAACTGTACCGTTGTTGTCACAATAACTGTCATATAACACAATAACACTACAAACACGAGCATCTTTGATTGTAGCATTGTCCCAGTCTGCCCGTTTATTAACAAAAATAAATAAATACACATACTTAACAGTGTTAAATTTGAAAAAATACTGTTCGATAGAACTGTTTGGTTTGTTACCACAGTTATCAGTGCTTCCTCAGCGATGAAGTTCCACATTTGCGGCTATCCATTCACGAAACTGCAGCAAAGCCTTTCACAATAGTTTCTTCAGATAACTCCAAATTTCTCCCACACACTGGACTTGATTTTGATGACTGTCGACAACTTTACAATCTCCACTAGCTATTATTTTCTTCAACTCCTCATAATAATAATAGTTCCTTACATTTATATAGCGCTTTTCTCTGCACTCAAAGCGCTTTACATAGAAGGGGGAATCTCCTCAACCACCACCAATGTGCAGCTCCACCTGGATGATGCGACGGCAGCCATATTGCGCCAGAACGCCCACCACACACCAGCTTACTGGTGGAGAGGAGACAGAGTGATGAAGCCAATCAGTATGGGGATGATTAGGAGGCCATGATGGGCAGAGGCCACTGGGCAAATTTGGCCAGGATGCCGGGGTTACACCCCTACTCTTTCGAAAGACATCCTGGGATTTTTAATGACCACAGAGAGTCAGGACCTCGGTTTTACGTCTCATCCGAAAGACGGTGCTTGTTACAGTATAGTGTCCCCGTCACTATACTGGGGCGTTAGGACCCACACAGACCACAGGGTGAGCGCCCCCTGCTGGCCTCACTAACACCTCTTCCAGCAGCAACCTGTTTTTTCTCAGGAGGTCTCCCATCCAGGTACTAACCAGGCTCAGCCCTGCTTAGCTTCAGTGGGCAACCAGTCTTGGGCTACAGGGTGACATGGCTGCTCCTCAGCATCCATCTCGACGACTGCAAGCAGATCACGCGCAGTTATGATGAATTTTTAAAAGTGAAAGTAGCCTATAGGTAACGTTATAGATCCTGGGAGGGCTTGGCGCGTGGGCAAAAATAAACTGATGTGGATTTTAAATTATTTTATCAACTTGAAATACAGGCATATTATGTGTTCCTAAAAATATGCATATATTTTTACGTTTGCATGTGATTGTTTTAAACCCGTTTAGACCCGTGTTTCCCCCGTGGCCGACCCGACCCGCACCCGACACAGTTGGATATTTTTCACCCGTTTGAGCAAAATTTGCGGGTCACCCGTCCGAACCCGTGCAGGACTCTAATCAGACAATCGCAATGAGCTAAAACAAGTTTATAATGGTTCTGTTCACGTTCCTGTGATGACAAAAACAGTGCATACCCTTGACACAATATGCCGATTTATTAGCCGCACCATTTTTCTGACCCCATGCGGCGCGCGCACCCAACCTAGGCGTTCGATGTTTACAAACATTGAAGGGGTCTATAAGAAGAAACAACAAAACATACTAAAGACTCAAACAGTGATGATGTCATGCAGTGGATGGGAGGAGTTAAAGCTGGAAACAGTGATGATGTCATGTCTCATGTAGTGTATGGGCGGAGTTAAAGCTGGAAACAGTGATGATGTCATGTCTCATGTAGTGTATGGGTGGAGTTAAAGCTGGAAACAGTGATGATGTCATGTAGTGTATGGGCGGAGTTAAAGCTGGAAACAGTGATGATGTCATGTAGTGTATGGGCGGAGTTAAAGCTGGAAACAGTGATGATGTCATGTAGTGTATGGGTGGAGTTACAGCTGGAAACAGTGATGATGTCATGTCTCATGTAGTGTATGGGCGGAGTTAAAGCTGGAAACAGTGATGATGTCATGTAGTGTATGGGCGGAGTTAAAGCTAGAAACAGTGATGATGTCATGTCTCATGTAGTGTATGGGTGGAGTTAAAGCTGGAAACAGTGATGATGTCATGTAGTGTATGGGCGGAGTTAAAGCTGGAAACAGTGATGATGTCATGTAGTGTATGGGCGGAGTTAAAGCTGGAAACAGTGATGATGTCATGTATGTGTATGGGTGGAGTTAAAGCTGGAAACAGTGATGATGTCATGTAGTGTATGGGCGGAGTTAAAGCTGGAAACAGTGATGATGTCATGTAGTGTATACGCGGAGTTAAAGCTGGAAACAGTGATGATGTCATGTAGTGTATGGGCGGAGTTAAAGCTGGAAACAGTGATGATGTCATGTAGTGTATGGGAGGAGTTAAAGCTGGAAACAGTGATGATGTCATGTAGTGTATGGGCGGAGTTAAAGCTGGAAACAGTGATGATGTCATAGTGGATGGGCGAAGTTAAAGCTGGAAACAGTGATGATGTCATGTAGTGTATGGGCGGAGTTGAAGCTGGAAACTGATGATGTCATGTAGTGTATGGGCGGAGTTAAAGCTGGAAACTGATGATGTCATGTCTCATGTAGTGTATGGGCGGAGTTAAAGCTGGAAACAGTGATGATGTCATGTCTCATGTAGTGGATGGGCGAAGTTAAAGCTGGAAACAGTGATGATGTCATGTAGTGTATGGGCGGAGTTAAAGTTGGAAACAGTGATGATGTCATGTAGTGTATGGGCGGAGTTAAAGCTGGAAACAGTGATGATGTCATGTAGTGTATGGGAGGAGTTAAAGCTGGAAACAGTGATGATGTCATGTAGTGTATGGGCGGAGTTAAAGCTGGAAACAGTGATGATGTCATGTAGTGTATGGGTGGAGTTAAAGCTGGAAACAGTGATGATGTCATGTAGTGTATGGGTGGAGTTAAAGCTGGAAACAGTGATGATGTCATAGTGGATGGGCGGAGTTAAAGCTGGAAACAGTGATGATGTCATGTAGTGTATGGGCGGAGTTAAAGCTGGAAACAGTGATGATGTCATGTAGTGTATGGGTGGAGTTAAAGCTGAAAACAGTGATGATGTCATGTAGTGTATGGGTGGAGTTAAAGCTGGAAACAGTGATGATGTCATAGTGGATGGGCGGAGTTAAAGCTGGAAACAGTGATGATGTCATGTAGTGTATGGGAGGAGTTAAAGCTGGAAACAGTGATGATCTCATGTAGTGTATGGGCGGAGTTAAAGCTGGAAACAGTGATGATGTCATGTAGTGTATGGGCGGAGTTAAAGCTGGAAACAGTGATGATGTCATGTAGTGTATGGGTGGAGTTAAAGCTGGAAACAGTGATGATGTCATAGTGGATGGGCGAAGTTAAAGCTGGAAACAGTGATGATGTCATGTAGTGTATGGGCGGAGTTAAAGCTCGAAACAGTGATGATGTCATGTAGTGTATGGGCGAAGTTAAAGCTGGAAACAGTGATGATGTCATGTAGTGTATGGGCGGAGTTAAAGCTGGAAACAGTGATGATGTCATGTAGTGTATACGCAGAGTTAAAGCTGGAAACAGTGATGATGTCATGTAGTGTATGGGCGGAGTTAAAGCTGGAAACAGTGATGATGTCATGTAGTGTATGGGCGAAGTTAAAGCTGGAAACAGTGATGATGTCATGTAGTGTATGGGTGGAGTTAAAGCTGGAAACAGTGATGATGTCATGTAGTGTATGGGTGGAGTTAAAGCTGGAAACAGTGATGATGTCATGTAGTGTATACGCAGAGTTAAAGCTGGAAACAGTGATGATGTCATGTAGTGTATGGGCGGAGTTAAAGCTGGAAACAGTGATGATGTCATGTAGTGTATGGGAGGAGTTAAAGCTGGAAACAGTGATGATGTCATGTAGTGTATGGGCGGAGTTAAAGCTGGAAACAGTGATGATGTCATGTAGTGTATGGGCGGAGTTAAAGCTGGAAACAGTGATGATGTCATGTAGTGTATGGGTGGAGTTAAAGCTGGAAACAGTGATGATGTCATGTAGTGTATGGGCGGAGTTAAAGCTGGAAACAGTGATGATGTCATAGTGGATGGGCGAAGTTAAAGCTGGAAACAGTGATGATGTCATGTAGTGTATGGGCGGAGTTGAAGCTGGAAACTGATGATGTCATGTAGTGTATGGGCGGAGTTAAAGCTGGAAACTGATGATGTCATGTCTCATGTAGTGTATGGGCGGAGTTAAAGCTGGAAACAGTGATGATGTCATGTCTCATGTAGTGGATGGGCGAAGTTAAAGCTGGAAACAGTGATGATGTCATGTAGTGTATGGGCGGAGTTAAAGTTGGAAACAGTGATGATGTCATGTAGTGTATGGGCGGAGTTAAAGCTGGAAACAGTGATGATGTCATGTAGTGTATGGGAGGAGTTAAAGCTGGAAACAGTGATGATGTCATGTAGTGTATGGGCGGAGTTAAAGCTGGAAACAGTGATGATGTCATGTAGTGTATGGGTGGAGTTAAAGCTGGAAACAGTGATGATGTCATGTAGTGTATGGGTGGAGTTAAAGCTGGAAACAGTGATGATGTCATAGTGGATGGGCGGAGTTAAAGCTGGAAACAGTGATGATGTCATGTAGTGTATGGGCGGAGTTAAAGCTGGAAACAGTGATGATGTCATGTAGTGTATGGGTGGAGTTAAAGCTGAAAACAGTGATGATGTCATGTAGTGTATGGGTGGAGTTAAAGCTGGAAACAGTGATGATGTCATAGTGGATGGGCGGAGTTAAAGCTGGAAACAGTGATGATGTCATGTAGTGTATGGGCGGAGTTAAAGCTGGAAACAGTGATGATGTCATGTAGTGTATACGCGGAGTTAAAGCTGGAAACAGTGATGATGTCATGTAGTGTATGGGAGGAGTTAAAGCTGGAAACAGTGATGATCTCATGTAGTGTATGGGCGGAGTTAAAGCTGGAAACAGTGATGATGTCATGTAGTGTATGGGCGGAGTTAAAGCTGGAAACAGTGATGATGTCATGTAGTGTATGGGTGGAGTTAAAGCTGGAAACAGTGATGATGTCATAGTGGATGGGCGAAGTTAAAGCTGGAAACAGTGATGATGTCATGTAGTGTATGGGCGGAGTTAAAGCTCGAAACAGTGATGATGTCATGTAGTGTATGGGCGAAGTTAAAGCTGGAAACAGTGATGATGTCATGTAGTGTATGGGCGGAGTTAAAGCTGGAAACAGTGATGATGTCATGTAGTGTATACGCAGAGTTAAAGCTGGAAACAGTGATGATGTCATGTAGTGTATGGGCGGAGTTAAAGCTGGAAACAGTGATGATGTCATGTAGTGTATGGGCGAAGTTAAAGCTGGAAACAGTGATGATGTCATGTAGTGTATGGGTGGAGTTAAAGCTGGAAACAGTGATGATGTCATGTAGTGTATGGGTGGAGTTAAAGCTGGAAACAGTGATGATGTCATGTAGTGTATACGCAGAGTTAAAGCTGGAAACAGTGATGATGTCATGTAGTGTATGGGCGGAGTTAAAGCTGGAAACAGTGATGATGTCATGTAGTGTATGGGAGGAGTTAAAGCTGGAAACAGTGATGATGTCATGTAGTGTATGGGCGGAGTTAAAGCTGGAAACAGTGATGATGTCATGTAGTGTATGGGCGGAGTTAAAGCTGGAAACAGTGATGATGTCATGTAGTGTATGGGTGGAGTTAAAGCTGGAAACAGTGATGATGTCATGTAGTGTATACGCAGAGTTAAAGCTGGAAACAGTGATGATGTCATGTAGTGTATGGGCGGAGTCTCACAGTCAGACTCAACATGAACATCAAAGCCATATCAGTCGCTACTATGAACTCTGATCAAGGTCCTCCTTATTTGTTAGTCACTTCAGATCAAGGGTGTTCAATCTTTTAGAAGCCACAGAACCCTAATATGGTCATCCTGGTGTGAGGGAGCTAAGCAGTTCATTCA
>NC_138227.1:402700-412700 GCF_964197995.2 Scardinius erythrophthalmus
ACACCCTCAACCGAAGCCACAGACACCAGATGCCCTCTAAAACAGAACAATACATCCATAAACGTTCGTCCAATTCAGCCAGAGGAGTGATAGTTCAGTGAAGGATACGAACACCTTTATGAAGCATTCCATGATGAATCACAGAAACGCAGGCCAACACGAGACTGATCATTATATCGCGGAATACTGGGAAAAACTAACAGGAAACTCTAGCTAACGATGAACAAACGTTCTTGCAGTAACGGTAATACACCGTTCATTATAACGTTTTCAAAACATTTTGTAAACATGTATATAACCCTAACCCTAACCCTAACATGTATACATCGTTCATGGAACATTTTTACCTGAAATGTTTTAGTTGGATGTTCGTCTAACGTTTTTTAAAGGTAACTACTTGTTTTAGAACGTTCTGAGAACATTCAAAAGTGACGTTCCCATAATGTGTGAAGAATGATACAATGGAATGTTCCCTTAACGTTCACATAACCAAGAAAACATTTGAAAAAATGGACGCTTTGAACACTCAGAAATAACATTTTCAAAAATGAATTATTAGCATTAGCAAAATGTTCTTAGAACAAATGTTAGCTGGGAACCTGCTGTAATATATTATTATTATTATTATATTACTATGTAAATTATTGTATGCATATGCATGTGTCCTGTTGTTCCTGTGAAGAAAACTGAATCCCTCAGGTCTGTATCCAGGATGATCCAGCGTTATTGGACATCAAACGGAATCTAATTACTAATGAACAACATACAGAACAAATCTCTGAATCTTCATGTGTATCTGAAGCAGATCTAATGTGTTTCCAGACTCCTTCCTCTCGCTGTGTTTCTAAAGCTCCACCGGCTTTGAACAAACGCAAAGATGTTCTCTAAAACAATGAACTTTATCACGTGCCATTTTCAGCAGGGAAATCTGATGAGATCTGGAATTATGAAACTCAATTTCATGAATCGTTCAGGAAGAGACGGTTCCTTCCCGAGTGGATTTCACATAATTTCATTAGCATTTGTACACTGACTCACAGGCAGAGCTGGGCTAGAGATACTCTCTCTCTCTCTCACACACACACACACACACACACACACACACACACACACACACACACACACACACACACACACACACACACACACACACACACTCACACACACACACACACACACACACACACACACACACACACACACTCACACACACACACACACACACACACACACACACACACACACACACATGTCTGGTTCACTATCTTTGTGGGGACTCTCCATAGACGTAATGGTTTTTATATCGTACAAACTGTATATTCTGTCCCCTTACACTAACCCTACCCCTAAACCTACCCATCACAGGAAACATTCTGCATTTTTACTTTCTCAAAACAACTCATCCTGTGTGATTTATAAGCCTTTTGAAAACACAATGGAGGTGATCTCAGGTTTTACTATTCTTATGGGGACATTTGGTCCCCACAATGTAATATAAACAAGGGCACACATACACACACACACACACACACACACACACACACACACACACACACTCACACACACACACACACACACACACACACACACACACGCACACACTCACACACACACACACACACACACACACACACACACACACACACACACACACACACACACACACACACACACACACACACACACACACACACACACTGCCTGAGGTGTCTGCTTGTGTTCATGTCTGATCATTGGACTCATTAATATCCACTCACACACATGCGGATGTTACGGTGGTTTGGCAGCGCCTTCATTAACTGCGCCTGAGGTCCGAGGCCTCAGCCAATCAGAGTGTGTTAACAGCATAATGACCCGACACAGCTCGGCATGTGATTGGCTGGAGCAGCGGAGCAGGACGACTCACTGACCGTGTTTAATCAAACAGGAAAGGTTGAATCGATTAGCAGGAAAGCTGCTGCCTCACTGTGTGTGTGTGTGTGTGTGTGTGTGTGTGTGTGTGTGTGTGTGTGAGAGTGTGTGAGATGTTCTCGTGATGAGGTGAGCTGTGGAAACCTTCTCATGCATCAGGCATGAACGCAGCTGCTGCATCATCATTCTTCTTTTATTCACATTCATTTATTCAGTTTCTCAGTGTGTTCAAGTATAATTCTTCAGAAAGACAGAATGTCATTACAGCTGCACTGGTTTCATGTTTAAACACTGACGTGTGTGTAAGTGACGTGTGCACGAGTGTTCATGCGTGACCTGATTCATACCCTCAAATAACACCGTCAACTTTATTACCGATTACTACGGGAGCTATTATTGCTTAGTTTTGAATGGTTTAGTTTGGTCACTCTGCTCTCCAATCATTGAAGTGCCTTGGAACGGCAGCTTTGTTTGATGCGTTGACGTTATTTCCACTGAAACAGGAAGCTAAGGCGGGAAATATTGATAGGCTCCTCCCCTTTTTCAAATAGCCAATAGCGTTTAGTTTACCTCACAGACTGCAAGTCGTACTTGACAGCACCATGGAAGCGAATCCGAGCGCTGATGATACGTTGGATTCAGTAGTAGAGGTGTGAATGAATTCATTTATAATTCATAATTCAGAAAAATATAATTGCTTATATCTCCTAAATGCAAATGTTGTCATTGTTTTGGAACACACCAGCTTATTTATAACTTATTTTGATTTTGATTTCAGGGGGCCTTTAAGTACATAAATGGTTAATTTATATAAAACAACTTTAAAAGTAAAACTGTAAAAAAAAACTTTTAAAAATAGAACTATAACATAAAATAAATAGAAAGTTCTGTCATGAAACCCTTCAAATACATGGGTAGCATTTGCCGTAGCAGAACCCTCCTCCTTCCCCAGCTCCACCTGTGTGGATCTGCACTGGTAACTCACGAGCGCTTCAGAAACCCTCCTCCTTCCCCAGCTCCACCTGTGTAGATCTGTACTGGTAACTCACGAGCGCTTCAGAAACCCTCCTCCCTCTCCAGCTCCACCTGTGTAGATCTGTACTGGTAACTCACGAGCGCTTCAGAAACCCTCCTCCTTCCCCAGCTCCACCTGTGTAGATCTGTACTGGTAACTCATGAGCGCTTCAGAAACCCTCCTCCTTCCCCAGCTCCACCTGTGTAGATCTGTACTGGTAACTCATGAGCGCTTCAGAAACCCATCTCCCTCTCCAGCTCCACCTGTGTAGATCTGTACTGGTAACTCACGAGCGCTTCAGAAACCCTCCTCCTTCCCCAGCTCCACCTGTGTAGATCTGTACTGGTAACTCACGAGCGCTTCAGAAACCCTCCTCCATCCCCGGCTCCACCTGTGTAGATCTGCACTGGTAACTCACGAGCGCTTCAGGAACCCTCCTCCTTCCCCAGCTACACCTGTGTAGATCTGTACTGGTAACTCATGAGCGCTTCAGAAACCCTCCTCCTTCCCCAGCTCCACCTGTGTAGATCTGTACTGGTAACTCATGAGCGCTTCAGAAACCCTCCTCCTTCCCCAGCTCCACCTGTGTAGATCTGTACTGGTAACTCATGAGAGCTTCAGAAACCCTCCTCCTTCCCCAGCTCCACCTGTGTAGATCTGTACTGGTAACTCATGAGAGCTTCAGAAACCCTCCTCCTTCCCCAGCTCCACCTGTGTAGATCTGTACTGGTAACTCATGAGCGCTTCAGAAACCCTCCTCCTTCAACAGCTCCACCTGTGTAGATCTGTACTGGTAACTCATGAGCGCTTCAGAAACCCTCCTCCTTCCCCAGCTACACCTGTGTAGATCTGTACTGGTAACTCATGAGCGCTTCAGAAACCCTCCTCCTTCCCCAGCTCCACCTGTGTAGATCTGTACTGGTAACTCATGAGCGCTTCAGAAACCCTCCTCCTTCCCCAGCTCCACCTGTGTAGATCTGTACTGGTAACTCATGAGCGCTTCAGAAACCCTCCTCCTTCCCCAGCTCCACCTGTGTAGATCTGCACTGGTAACTCATGAGCGCTTCAGAAACCCTCCTCCTTCCCCAGCTCCACCTGTGGAGATCTGCACTGGTAACTCATGAGCGCTTCAGAAACCCTCCTCCTTCTCCAGCTCCACCTGTGTAGATCTGTACTGGTAACTCATGAGCACTTCAGAAACCCTCCTCCTTCCCCAGCTCCACCTGTGTAGATCTGTACTGGTAACTCACGAGCGCTTCAGAAACCCTCCTCCTTCCCCGGCTCCACCTGTGTAGATCTGCACTGGTAACTCATGAGCGCTTCAGAAACCCTCCTCCTTCCCCAGCTCCACCTGTGTAGATCTGCACTGGTAACTCATGAGCGCTTCAGAAACCCTCCTCCTTCCCCGGCTCCACCTGTGTAGATCTGTACTGGTAACTCACGAGAGCTTCAGAAACCCTCCTCCTTCCCCGGCTCCACCTGTGTAGATCTGCACTGGTAACTCATGAGCGCTTCAGAAACCCTCCTCCTTCCCCAGCTCCACCTGTGTAGATCTGTACTGGTAACTCATGAGCGCTTCAGAAACCCTTCTCCTTCCCCAGCTCCACCTGTGTAGATCTGTACTGGTAACTCACGAGAGCTTCAGAAACCCTCCTCTCTCTCCAGCTCCACCTGTGTAGATCTGTACTGGTAACTCACGAGAGCTTCAGAAACCCTCCTCCTTCCCCGGCTCCACCTGTGTAGATCTGTACTGGTAACTCACGAGAGCTTCAGAAACCCTCCTCCTTCTCCAGCTCCACCTGTGTAGATCTGCACTGGTAACTCATGAGCGCTTCAGAAACCCTTCTCCTTCCCCAGCTCCACCTGTGTAGATCTGTACTGGTAACTCACGAGAGCTTCAGAAACCCTCCTCCCTCTCCAGCTCCACCTGTGTAGATCTGTACTGGTAACTCACGAGAGCTTCAGAAACCCTCCTCCTTCCCCGGCTCCACCTGTGTAGATCTGCACTGGTAACTCATGAGCGCTTCAGAAACCCTCCTCCTTCCCCGGCTCCACCTGTGTAGATCTGTACTGGTAACTCATGAGCGCTTCAGAAACCCTCCTCCTTCCCCAGCTCCACCTGTGTAGATCTGTACTGGTAACTCATGAGCGCTTCAGAAACCCTCCTCCTTCCCCAGCTCCACCTGTGTAGATCTGTACTGGTAACTCATGAGCGCTTCAGAAACCCTCCTCCTTCCCCGGCTCCACCTGTGTAGATTTGTACTGGTAACTCATGAGCGCTTTAGAAACCCTCCTCCTTCCCCGGCTCCACCTGTGTAGATCTGCACTGGTAACTCATGAGCGCTTCAGAAACCCTCCTCCTTCCCCAGCTCCACCTGTGTAGATCTGTACTGGTAACTCATGAGCGCTTCAGAAACCCTCCTCCTTCCCCGGCTCCACCTGTGTAGATTTGTACTGGTAACTCATGAGCGCTTCAGAAACCCTCCTCCTTACCCGGCTCCACCTGTGTAGATCTGCACTGGTAACTCATGAGCGCTTCAGAAACCCTCCTCCCTCCCCAGCTCCACCTGTGTAGATCTGTACTGGTAACTCATGAGTGCTTCAGAAACCCTCCTCCTTCCCCGGCTCCACCTGTGTAGATCTGTACTGGTAACTCATGAGCGCTTCAGAAACCCTCCTCCTTCCCCAGCTCCACCTGTGTGGATCTGTACTGGTAACTCATGAGCGCTTCAGAAACCCTCCTCCTTCCCCAGCTCCACCTGTGTAGATCTGTACTGGTAACTCATGAGCGCTTCAGAAACCCTCCTCCCTCTCCAGCTCCACCTGTGGAGATCTGTACTGGTAACTCATAAGCGCTTCAGAAACCCTCCTCCTTCCCCAGCTCCACCTGTGTAGATCTGTACTGGTAACTCATGAGCGCTTCAGAAACCCTCCTCCTTCCCCAGCTCCACCTGTGTAGATCTGTACTGGTAACTCATGAGCGCTTCAGAAACCCTCCTCCTTCCCCGGCTCCACCTGTGTAGATCTGTACTGGTAACTCATGAGCGCTTCAGAAACCCTCCTCCCTCTCCAGCTCCACCTGTGGAGATCTGTACTGGTAACTCATAAGCGCTTCCGAAACCCTCCTCCTTCCCCAGCTCCACCTGTGTAGATCTGTACTGGTAACTCATGAGCGCTTCAGAAACCCTCCTCCTTCCCCAGCTCCACCTGTGTAGATCTGCACTGGTAACTCATGAGCGCTTCAGAAACCCTCCTCCCTCTCCAGCTCCACCTGTGTAGATCTGCACTGGTAACTCATGAGCGCTTCAGAAACCCTCCTCCTTCCCCAGCTCCACCTGTGTAGATCTGTACTGGTAACTCATGAGCGCTTCAGAAACCCTCCTCCTTCCCCAGCTCCACCTGTGTAGATCTGCACTAGTAACTCATGAGCGCTTCAGAAACCCTCCTCCCTCTCCAGCTCCACCTGTGTAGATCTGTACTGGTAACTCATGAGCGCTTCAGAAACCCTCCTCCTTCCCCAGCTCCACCTGTGTAGATCTGCACTGGTAACTCATGAGCGCTTCAGAAACCCTCCTCCCTCTCCAGCTCCACCTGTGTAGATCTGTACTGGTAACTCATGAGCGCTTCAGAAACCCTCCTCCTTCCCCAGCTCCACCTGTGTAGATCTGCACTGGTAACTCATGAGCGCTTCAGAAACCCTCCTCCCTCTCCAGCTCCACCTGTGTAGATCTGTACTGGTAACTCATGAGCGCTTCAGAAACCCTCCTCCTTCCCCAGCTCCACCTGTGTAGATCTGTACTGGTAACTCATGAGCGCTTCAGAAACCCTCCTCCCTCTCCAGCTCCACCTGTGTAGATCTGCACTGGTAACTCATGAGCGCTTCAGAAACCCTCCTCCCTCTCCAGCTCCACCTGTGTAGATCTGTACTGGTAACTCACGAGAGCTTCAGAAACCCTCTTCCTTCCCCAGCTACACCTGTGTAGATCTGTACTGGTAACTCATGAGCGCTTCAGAAACCCTCCTCCTTCCCCAGCTCCACCTGTGTAGATCTGTACTGGTAACTCATGAGCGCTTCAGAAACCCTCCTCCCTCTCCAGCTCCACCTGTGTAGATCTGCACTGGTAACTCATGAGCGCTTCAGAAACCCTCCTCCTTCCCCAGCTCCACCTGTGTAGATCTGCACTGGTAAGTCATGAGCGCTTCAGAAACCCTCCTCCTTCCCCACTTCCACCTGTGTAGATCTGTACTGGTAACTCATGAGCGCTTCAGAAACCCTCCTCCTTCCCCAGCTCCACCTGTGTAGATCTGTACTGGTAACTCACGAGCGCTTCAGAAACCCTCCTCCCTCTCCAGCTCCACCTGTGTAGATCTGTACTGGTAACTCATGAGCGCTTCAGAAACCCTCCTCCTTCCCCAGCTCCACCTGTGTAGATCTGTACTGGTAACTCATGAGCGCTTCAGAAACCCTCCTCCTTCCCCGGCTCCACCTGTGTAGATCTGTACTGGTAACTCATGAGCGCTTCAGAAACCCTCCTCCTTCCCCTGCTCCACCTGTGTAGATCTGTACTGGTAACTCACGAGAGCTTCAGAAACCCTCCTTCCTCTCCAGCTCCACCTGTGTAGATCTGTACTGGTAACTCATGAGCGCTTCAGAAACCCTCCTCCTTCCCCGGCTCCACCTGTGTAGATCTGTACTGGTAACTCATGAGCGCTTCAGAAACCCTCCTCCTTCCTCGGCTCCACCTGTGTAGATCTGTACTGGTAACTCATGAGCGCTTCAGAAACCCTCCTCCTTCCCCAGCTCCACCTGTGTAGATCTGTACTGGTAACTCACGAGAGCTTCAGAAACCCTCCTCCTTCCCCAGCTCCACCTGTGTAGATCTGTACTGGTAACTCATGAGCGCTTCAGAAACCCTCCTCCCTCTCCAGCTCCACCTGTGTAGATTTGTACTGGTAACTCATGAGCGCTTCAGAAACCCTCCTCCTTACCCGGCTCCACCTGTGTAGATCTGCACTGGTAACTCATGAGCGCTTCAGAAACCCTCCTCCTTCCCCGGCTCCACCTGTGTAGATCTGCACTGGTAACTCATGAGCGCTTCAGAAACCCTCCTCCTTCCCCAGCTCCACCTGTGTAGATCTGTACTGGTAACTCATGAGCGCTTCAGAAACCCTCCTCCTTCCCCGGCTCCACCTGTGTAGATCTGTACTGGTAACTCATGAGCGCTTCAGAAACCCTCCTCCTTCCCCGGCTCCACCTGTGTAGATTTGTACTGGTAACTCATGAGCGCTTCAGAAACCCTCCTCCTTCCCCGGCTCCACCTGTGTAGATCTGTACTGGTAACTCATGAGCGCTTCAGAAACCCTCCTCCTTCCCCGGCTCCACCTGTGTAGATCTGTAATGGTAACTCATGAGCGCTTCAGAAACCCTCCTCCTTCCCCGGCTCCACCTGTGTAGATCTGTAATGGTAACTCATGAGCGCTTCAGAAACCCTCCTCCTTCCCCGGCTCCACCTGTGTAGATTTGTACTGGTAACTCATGAGCGCTTCAGAAACCCTCCTCCTTCCCCAGCTCCACCTGTGTAGATCTGTACTGGTAACTCATGAGCGCTTCAGAAACCCTCCTCCTTCCCCGGCTCCACCTGTGTAGATCTGCACTGGTAACTCATGAGCGCTTCAGAAACCCTCCTCCTTCCCCGGCTCCACCTGTGTAGATCTGTACTGGTAACTCACGAGCGCTTCAGAAACCCTCCTCCTTCCCCGGCTCCACCTGTGTAGATCTGCACTGGTAACTCACGAGCGCTTCAGAAACCCTCCTCCTTCCCCGGCTCCACCTGTGTAGATCTGTACTGGTAACTCATGAGCGCTTCAGAAACCCTCCTCCTTCCCCGGCTCCACCTGTGTAGATCTGTACTGGTAACTCACGAGCGCTTCAGAAACCCTCCTCCTTCCCCGGCTCCACCTGTGTAGATTTGTACTGGTAACTCATGAGCGCTTCAGAAACCCTCCTCCTTCCCCGGCTCCACCTGTGTAGATCTGTACTGGTAACTCATGAGCGCTTCAGAAACCCTCCTCCTTCCCCGGCTCCACCTGTGTAGATCTGTACTGGTAACTCATGAGCGCTTCAGAAACCCTCCTCCTTCCCCGGCTCCACCTGTGTAGATCTGTACTGGTAACTCATGAGCGCTTCAGAAACCCTCCTCCCTCTCCAGCTCCACCTGTGTAGATCTGTACTGGTAACTCATGAGCGCTTCAGAAACCCTCCTCCTTCCCCGGCTCCACCTGTGTAGATCTGCACTGGTAACTCATGAGCGCTTCAGAAACCCTCCTCCTTCCCCGGCTCCACCTGTGTAGATCTGCACTGGTAACTCATGAGCGCTTCAGAAACCCTCCTCCTTCCCCGGCTCCACCTGTGTAGATTTGTACTGGTAACTCATGAGCGCTTCAGAAACCCTCCTCCTTCCCCGGCTCCACCTGTGTAGATCTGTACTGGTAACTCATGAGCGCTTCAGAAACCCTCCTCCTTCCCCGGCTCCACCTGTGTAGATCTGCACTGGTAACTCATGAGCGCTTCAGAAACCCTCCTCCTTCCCCAGCTACACCTGTGTAGATCTGCACTGGTAACTCATGAGCGCTTCAGAAACCCTCCTCCTTCCCCGGCTCCACCTGTGTAGATCTGCACTGGTAACTCATGTGTCGTGTGTGTATCGGCAGCAGCAGATCTATTCTGTCAGACCAAACATATCAACATTGTCATAAACATTACTATGCCAATCACTCCGAGAGTTGTCATGACAGAACTACTGTTATAAAATAAAATTAAAACAGTTATAAAAATAAAAAATAGTTATAAAATAAAATATCTTTAAAATACAACTATAAAACACAAATCAACTTTTAAAAATACAACTAAAAACTTAAATAAAAAATATTTGAAAATAGCTTATAAAATATAAAACAGCTTATTTAAAGTAAAAGTATAAAGCTAGCACAGCAGAAGTGTGTGTGTGTCGTGTGTGTCTGTCATCTGAGACTGGGATCATGTTAAATATCTGCTGTGTTCATGGAAGCGTTTGA
>NC_138227.1:417700-422700 GCF_964197995.2 Scardinius erythrophthalmus
TTAACCCTGTGAAAGCTTCACGCGCCGAACGCCCGGCTCAAACCACTCATTACCGTCAGCGGCACTTATGAGGAGATCGGGAGCCGCTCAAGGCCTCTCTGTCTGTGACGGAACACAATAAACACTGTAAACATGTGGAAGATGCTTTATCACACATCTGACAGAACCTCAGCACGATTCTCAGAGTCATGAACAAACGTTCCTCAAGAAAAACCAGCAGGACGATCGTTTAGAGTTAGAGTCGATCACAGGAACACTCAGACCCAGAGAGCCGTCGTCATGAATCGGTATGAAACAGCTTCGGTCTTTTAAACACACAGTCTCATTACAATAGTCTTACAATCATTCAGATCATCAGAGAAATACTGGATAAAAGTTTATAGTTCAGATATAAACACTGATGTCGACAGGAGCGATCAAAATAGAGTAAATCACCTTTTGAAAGAAACTTGATGCTTTAAATTAAGATTGTATCAATTACACCGTTACACCAGTAGGTGGCGACTGTTGACAAAATTGTCATTGAATTATTCATTCAAGAGATTTGTTCAAAAACACTGATTCATCCAGTAATGAAACAAGTGAAGTCTTTATGAGTGAGTCGTTGAATCATTCACTCAAACCGATTTTTAAACTAAAAAAAATAATACATTTATTGTTTATAATTGAAACAATTTAATTTGTGTTTTTTGTTTTAAATAGACTGCACCAGTTAACATTGTGTCAGAACTTGTAGTAAATAACATGTTATTTTGTTTATTCAGAATCTCTATTTTAAGCACGATTCTCAATTTATCCAGAATCCTGGGCTCTAATATCTGGTCTTTAATAATGTTCTCTAACGTTAGCACAAAAACATTATTAATACATCGCTCATGGAGTGTTTCTTCTGAAATGTTTCAGTTGGATGTGTTTTTTCAAAAAACGTTTTTTTTTTTATGTTGCTACTTGTTTCAGAACTCTCAAAAGTGACGTTCCCATAATGTGTGAAGAATAACACAGTGGAATGTTCCCTTAACGTTCACATAACCCAAAAAAAAAAAAAAATGATTTTAAATATTTAGGGCCCCATTTTAACGATCTGAAACGCAAGTATCAAACATGAAACGCAAGTAACTTTGTGGGCAGATCTCGGGCGCTGTTGCTATTATACCGGCGGGATAAATGACTAAAATGTGTTGGTCTGAATCGCTTCATTACTCATAGGTGTGGTTTGGGCATAACGTGAAATAAACCAATCAGAGCGACATCTCACATTCCCTTTAAGAGCAGGCGTGCTTGTTCCATGGCGGATTGCTATTATAACGGCGGATTTGCCAGGAGCGGTTCACAGCCGAGGAGAGCGACGTTCTCGCCAGGGCCGTAAAACACAGAGAAGTGACATTGGGGATGGAGAAACACACCCAGATTAGCTTCGGTTAAACAGGCGTATGATAATTTGGGTAAATGTGTAAGCCAGATTTATGCCTATTTTTCACATCTTCATGGACACAACAATGATTTCCCTCGTGTGGAATATTGTTCCTTGTAATAATGTATGGTTTTCTAAAAATGAGAACTGCTGCGTCTGTGTGTAGATGAGGGAAGCAAAGTGTGTTTGTGTTGTGCTCACGCTACATTACAGAACGCACCACTGAATAACGCGCCGCTGACTTTAGACGAGGTTTCTCCTGGTCAGTGGCGGAATTGTTTTCTGAAACTGCAAAATAGCACCAGGGAACGTTTGCGCCGGAACACGCCTCCTCTCTTCGCTGATCCGCCCCCGGGAGCGCAAGTTCATTCCCTAATTTACCGACGTGCGTCTGTGGAGGGAAGAGTCCGCTGTGCGCGGGTGCAAGATAGGGCCCTTAATGTTTTGTTAAACATTTTGTTTTGAACACTCAGAGAATATTCAGAAATAATGTTTTCATAATTTAATGGGAGCGTTAGCAAGAAGATGTTTTGTTGGTTGGGTTTACAAGGGATCAGCTCCTCACACGCACACACCTTTACACGCACACGCACACACACACACACACACACACACACACACACACACACACACACACACACACACACACACACACTCTTATAAGATGTTTTGTTGGGTGGATTTACACTGGATCAGCTCCACGCACACACTCACTCACACACACACACACGCACACACACACTCCTGACACGCTGGAACAGGAGCGGTGACTGTAGCCGCAAGCACACACACACACACACACACACACTCATGACACGCTGGAACAGGAGCGGTGACTGTAGCCGCGAGCACACACTCGGCACCTTCTATGTTCTTTTAACTCAAGCTGCATTGATTTGCTGGAAGGAAAATGCATTTGGATTAATGTATTCCCTTTAGAGCAAAGATTTTCTTGTCTTGCAAACTCTAATGAAAGAATGGGAGCTTCTGTGGTTGAGCTCAACGTACTCAGCAGAAACGCAGAATATATTAACTACACACACACACACACATACACACACACACACACACACACACACACACCTGATGGGAAACTCCCATCAGTCTCACCTCAGTTCTGACACAGACACACACACACACACACACACACACACCTCAGATCTGCTCTGCTCTGTGTTGGGACAGACCTGAGAATGAAGCGTGTCCGTGAAATATGGATGATATGCATCTAAATAAGCTCCTGTATCGCACCAAACGTCTACCTGTAACATTCACATGTGATTTACACACACACACACACACACACACACACACCTGACCAATCAGAGGCCACTGCTGTGTTTGTCCAGTCACACACTCATCACACATGTGCTTTCAATAATCACAGAATTGTGATCGTTGACACTTAAAAAAATACTGTCAATATTTCTAGAATCTTTTTCCGAATTCTTTAGTTTTTTAGAATGTGTATTCGCTTATTTTCCATCAGTTAAAATCACTGAGAACATTCAGGCTGACTCTCATACTAACAGCACTAACACACACTCACTCTCTGACAGTAGCTGTCGAATACACACTATACTGCCAATAGTTTTGGGACGTCAGCCTTTACAAGCACATGACCTTTAATGGCATCCCATTCCTGATCCGTAGTGTTTACTATGGAGCTGCTCCACCCTTTGCTGCTACAACAGCTTCAACTCTTCTGGGAAGGCTTTCCTCAAGGTTTAGGAGTGTGTTTATGGGAATGTTTGCCCATTCTTCTAGAAGCGCATTAGTGAGGTCCGGCTCTGATGTTGGAGGAGAATATACACAAGACGAATTATATCTCATGTTTAACCACTACAGAGACGCCAGAGTCAGCGGCAAACGCCAGAAGGACTAGCCGAGGAAAGGCTGTTCCCGGCGGGGTACATGAGCGCCGAGAGCCCGGTCATCGCTGGATCTCACAACCTGGATAAAATTTTCATAAATCTTTATAAATAAACCACAGATTTGAGCTTTAAACAACTACATTCTCGCCTGAAAAACTCTTAAAACTACATTTCATGATACAGAAACAGTAGTATTATATTTCAACTGTGTAAAAAAATGGCGCTTCTTATGTTGTCATTCTCCTTGGCGCTGCCTATGCTCGTCATCAGCTGTCAATCAAGCTGTCAATCAAAGTTAACCACGCCCTTATTTGTCATATATTTTATATCTAAATACGATCTAAACTAACGAGTTAGAAAAAAATTCACCCCCCTCACAGTTGTCAGGCACTCGGAACCTATCGAAAAATACAATAAAAGTCCATGGGACCAACCTGTAAAAACATGAATTTATGCTGTGAAAATGGACATTTTAACATGGGGGCTGTGGACATTTGCTCCCTTTTGGGACCTGCCCCTAGCGGATTTTCGATGTATTGCAGTTTTTCGCACTTCCGGGTAGGCTTCATTTCAGATTAGAGTGTTGCCGCTTGGGCACAACAGGAGAGAGGGTGAGCACACAAGCGTCCTGTTTTCCCTATAGCCACATATTCTCCTCTTTCCCTTTCTTCTCTATTTACAGCGCATATAAAAACCACAATTGCTAAAGTATGATTCATCTTGCTCTATTTGTTAAGCACTAGCGCCTGCTAATGATGCTTTATTCTTCTATACTGATGTGCGTCGTAGCCTATGATTCGATAGGTGTCATCGTACAGTACAAACATGTCGTTTATTAGGTCCAGTGTGATTTCTAATGATCTCAGTCCACAGCCGCGTAACCGAGAGCGTTCTGCTGAAGTCATCTAAACGATCTTCTCATCTGAACATGAAAACCTTCACATGTATCCTGATCTCGGCGAGTCTCGAGGGATCAGCTGTGTGTGACTGGATCTGTGAACTCCATCTGCGGGCCGAACACTTTTCCTGCGCATCTGAGCGGCAGAAACTGGGGCGACCCACTTCTTGACCCAAATCCTCAAAGACGCTCCCCGTTTAATGGAGCATCAGGCTGAGAATCTGTCCAGTGAGACGCTGAGATCACGGCTAATAAGAAGCTAACGCTACACCACACCGAAGACTGAAGAGCAGAGGAAAACTACACACATCTCAGTGAGTTCACTTTAATAATGTGTATGTGTGAAACGCTAACAAATGGACTTATATTCAGAGCACACACTCATTCATGGCCAGACACAGAGCCTTTCACTAATAACTGATGAATGTTAATGAAGGTTTAGCATATATTATCACTCATCTTTCCATCTTACATTCCTCATAGTGTCAGTGTAATATCTAATAGTCAACATGAGACGAGTGTTCGGACGCCCACTGACTCTCATTCTCACTCTCTCACTGAGCAGCTGACAGGAAGTGAATCAGATCGAGTGTTCAGTGAAACTGAAACTGAACTGAACTGTGACCAATCAGCATCAGCAGTGACCAATCAGCATCAGCAGTGACCAATCAGCATCAGCACTGACCAATCAGCATCAGCACTGACCAATCAGCACACAGCATCAGCAATGACCAATCAGCATCAGCACTGACCAATCAGCACACAGCATCAGCACTGACCAATCAGCATCAGCACTGACCAATCAGCATCAGCACTC
>NC_138227.1:425200-427700 GCF_964197995.2 Scardinius erythrophthalmus
CCACACCCCTAAACATGATGCTAAACATGATGTCGGTCAGACGTTCTCTTTGGCCAATGAGAGTTGAGATGGAGTCATGATGAGTTTTAAACATTGGTGATGTCATCAACTAGCTCGTCACGTCTGTTTCCTCGAACCGAATTGTTGTAAACCTGTGGTTTGACTGCGTTGGTTAATGATTGGTTAATGACTGGTTAATGACAGGTTAATTATTGGTTAATGCTTGGTTAATGACTGGTTAATGGTTGGTTAATGATTGGTTAATGACTGGTCAATGGTTGGTTAATGGTTGGTTAATGATTGGTTAATGGTTGGTTAATGACTGGTTAATGGTTGGTTAATGGTTAGTTAATGATTGGTTAATGACTGGTTAATGGTTGGTTAATGGTTGGTTAATGACTGGTTAATGACTGGTTAATGGGTGGTTAATGGGTGGTTAATGATTGGTTAATGACTGGTTAATGGTTGGTTAATGGTTGGTTAATGATTGGTTAATGATTGGTCAATGGTTGGTTAATGGCTGGTTAATGGTTGGTTAATGATTGGTTAATGATTGGTTAATTATCCAATTATACATAAATACATAATGTCTACATAAATATCCGTGGACATTATCGAGTGTACTCTTCCTTGCACTTCTCAAGACTTCCGGTTTGGGCGAACGCTGGCGCGTTTTTGGCTGCCGCTGCCTATATCGAACTTTTTGTTTTATCTTTGTTGATTAGTTTTTATGTGGATTAGTTTGGATATAAGCTGAAAATCATGGTGAACTTCAAGCTTCCACTGTGGATCAATTTCACAACTATGATCTCTACCATCCCAACCCAGAAAACACTGAAGTACTCACCTGATGAGCTAAACCGACTGCGAGCCTCGGTGCAGACCAAATTGCCGAGAAGTCTCAAGTTCCATCGAGATATTCTTTTTCGGCGACCAAAATATATCCACCATGGCTCCCGGCGAAACTACTGTATTTCCGATGAGGAACAGGTTGGGTCTATCAGTTCATTTTGGACTGGCGGCACACGAGTTCGGAAGAGGAAAGACTCCGATCGACGTGCTAGTGTGTTAATTCCACTGGCAAAATTCGTCGAAAAATCGTGCAACACTCTCCACAGGTTTGCCCTCTACAACGTTTGTTCCATCACCAACAAAGGCCTTCTGATCCATGATCTAATTATTGACCAAAACTTGGATTATTTAGGTCTAGTCGAAACTTGGCAACAACAAAATGATTTTCTCCATTTAAATTCTGCTACTCCGCCTGGATTTGTTTATCTGTCAAAACCCCGAACTTCCGGGAAAGGGGGTGGTCTTGCGCTGATCTACCGCGAGTCTCTTAAGGTGGAATTACTTAATTTACCAGAACAGCCCTCATTTGAGATGCTGGCCATGAAACTTCATGGCCACACGCCTACTGTTATTTGTGTGCTGTATAGGCCACCTAAGTCCTCAAAATATTTTAACCATGAACTTTCAACTATCTTAACAATAATGAATGAAATGTCTCCTCATATCATTTTGATGGGGGATTTTAATATTCACTTCGACCACATTGAAAATTCACTTACAAAAGATCTTAAATCAACACTGGACTGTTTTGGGATGACCCAATATGTTGGATTTCCAACTCATTCAAAGGGACATACACTTGATTTAGTTTGTTGTATAGGCATTATTCCAACTAATATTCACTCGTCTGATTTGCCGGTTTCTGATCACAAGGTTGTCTTGTTCAACGCTGCCTTGACACTCAGGAAATTAAAAGTAAATAGGATAATGTCATACCGTAACATCAGACATATAAAGAATGAAGATTTCATGGAATTAATTACCTTATACCCAGACCCTGCTGCTACTTCAATGACCTCGGACTTAGTGGACTACTACAATGACTGCTTATCTACAGCACTTGATATACTAGCCCCTAAAAAAACTAGGACTGTTTCTTTTGCTCACACAGCTCCATGGTACACGCCTGAGCTACGTCAGGTCAAAGCTAAAGGACGACGTCTTGAGAGGCTTAGCAACAAGACAGGACTCACAGTTCACAAAGAAATGTACACGGAACATGTTCTCCATTATAAAAACATGCTGAATACAGCTAAGAATATATATTACGCGAATAGCATCAATGCGGGTGATGGGAACACAAGGAAACTTTTCTCTACAGTGAAAAGGCTGCTAAAACCTGCAAATTCAAACACCAACAACATCTCGGATGATTACTGCTCTGCTTTCCTTAAGTTTTTTGATTCAAAAATCTCCAAAATCCACCAACAACTGGCCATGGCGAACACCACACAGGCTGCACTGTCAACATCATTTGTGATACATTTAGCCCCATCTGCTGTTTTCAGTAACTTCAGTCTTCCAACTGAGGAGTCTATCTCTGAGCTCATTACTAAATCGAATTCTGCTACATGCCACCTGGACCCCATCCCTACCTTCCTTGTAAAGACCTGTCTACCTACTATAACACCACTGATAACCTCCATTA
>NC_138227.1:435200-447700 GCF_964197995.2 Scardinius erythrophthalmus
AATCACATGATTATGCTTTAATGACACTCACTGGGCTCTCTCTCGCACCCAGCGCAATTGACTTTGTACACGACGCATGTATCATTCCTATTTCTCACCCGCGCACAGCGGACTCTTCCCTCCACAGACGCACGTCGGTAAATTAGGGAATGAACTTGCGCTCCCGTGGGCGGATCAGGGAAAAGAGGAGGCGTGTTCCGGCACAAACGTTCCCTGGTGCTATTTTGCAGTTTCAGAAAACAATTCCGCCACTGACCAGGAGAAACCTCGTCTAAAGTCAGTGGCGCGTTGCTCATGTTATTCAGAGGCTATTTTAAGGGCGCATGCTTGGCCATAATGTAGCGTGAGCTCAACACACACACACTTTGCTTCCCTCATCTACACACAGACGCAGCAGTTCTCATTTTTAGAAAACCATACATTATTACAAGGAACAATATTCCACACGAGGGAAATCATTGTTGTGTCCATGAAGATGTGAAAAATAGGCATAAATCTTGCTTACACATTTACCCAAATTATCATACGCCTGTTTAACCGAAGCTAATCTGGGTGTGTTTCTCCATCCCCAATGTCACTTCTCTGTGTTTTACGGCCCTGACGAGAACGCCGGTCTCCTCGGCTGTGAACCGCTCCTGGCAAATCCGCCGTTATAATAGCAATCCGCCATGGAACAAGCACGCCTGCTCTTAAAGGGAATGTGAGATGTCGCTCTGATTGGTTTATTTCACGTTACGCCCAAACCACACCTATGAGTAATGAAGCGATTCAGACCAACACATTTTAGTCATTTATCCCGCCGGTATAATAGCAACAGCGCCCGAGATCCGCCCACAAAGTTACTTGCGTTTTGCGCTTGATACTTGCGTTTCAGATCGTTAAAATAGGGCCCACTATGTTTCCATTCAAAGTAGCAAATTTGACATATGCACAAAACTGGAATATGGCATAAAACATTTGTGAATAAAGCAGCGAATTCATCCCATGTGTTCAAGAGAACATAATCATCACTTCTTCCTGGTGCAAAATATCAGTCGTAAACTATGCGTTTCTGCAATCTTTCTCTTCCCCTCATCATAAACGAGTGTGTCTCGAGCGTCAGGCGACACACAGTAAACGCTGTCGTGTTCTCTGGCGTTTGGATGCTGGTGTTCGGGAACACACTCGTGTGTGTGAGACGCTTCTGGAGGGAATTACACCAAATCATTCTGATCACACACACTTTCAGAAACACCAAACCAACATTAGAGACGCTGCGATGCCATTGGTCCACTGGTTACTCCACTTATCCAATCACAGTCTTCGCTGAGCCAAAGTCACATGAGGTTTGAGTGATTTATTCAGTAAATGTGTTTCCATCATAGTTTATGCGCATGTCTTCTTATCAGATTAATAAATATCCCCTTTGAGAGCAAACGTTTTTATGTGCATCTTTAGAATATATGCACATCTCGGCATTTCCATCCAGTGTTTTTTATGCAGTATCCCAAAATGTGGCACTAACTGCACGGATAACTCAACACTCAACACTGTGTTTGCTCAGCGTGAGCGTTCCGTCGTCCGTGACGTGGATCAATACAGGACAAGACGCTTCTGCTGAGATGTGGCTGGAAAATCTCAGAATTGCAAAAATATTCTAGCTGAGGAATGTGAGTAAATGTACAGTCACATCACAGTGATGTATTGAGACGTCCAGTCAGACATGATCTTTACATACTGATTCAGTCATAGTGTCTGTCTCAATCTCCACTGGAAAACAGGCTGCTTAAACTCACAATGCAGCAGCATAAGTGTGTGTGTGTGTGTGTGTGTGTCCAACGACAAAGACTTGACAGAGCAGCCATCAAGTGTTAGACAGTATTCTAGGTTATTACGTGAGGAAGTTTTTTGTCCAATAATTAGAATCTCTGTTTTTTCAGAATTAAAGGAGAACTCGGCAACTCTAGCGAACTCTAGTCACTTCTTCGCTGATTTTCCCTTTTGTTGTCGCATGTTTTCCCCACGAGCTCCCCCTACAGCTGTGGGGGGGGCGTATATGTCACAACACGGTCGTAAAAAACTCACTTGCGGCGGCCTCCTCCCCTTCTCTACCGCTGCTCATGTGCGTTTGTTTTGATCGGAGCAAGCCAACTGTATCGCGTGGAGCTATGTCTATCGAGGTGGGTAATCTGGTAATACATCATACATGCGTGTGTGTTTATGTTGAATTGCCGTAAAGCGATTCGTGTTTCGCGCTCGTTCTCGCTTCTCACGAGACTTCCAATTTCTATTTTGCCGGGACGGTAGTCCCCAAGTTGCAAGGTTGGTTTTCCGCCTGGGAGCGCTGGGGGGAGCGGGGAAAGTCACCAATATCACCAGAACAGGTTGTTTAACCATCCAAATGATTTCTAGACAGTTTTATTAAGTTAAAAAAGTTACCAAGTTCTCCTTTAAGTAGTAGAAAATTACTAGTCATCCAGTTTTCTATATCCGCTATGCATTCCGTTAATTTTGTGAATTGGTAAGTTTCGTCAGGGCGTGAAGAAATATAGAGCTGAGTATCGTCAGCATAACAGTGAAAACTAATGCCATGCTTCCTAATGATATCTCCTAATGGTAGCATGTACAGTGTGTGTGTGTGTGTGTGTGTGTGTGTGTGTGTGTGTGTGTGTGTGTGTGTAGCATGTACAGAGTGAACAGCAACGGTCCTAGTACTGAGCCTTGTGGTACGCCATACTGAACTTGTGATCGATGAGACATCTCTTCATTTACTGCTACAAACTGATAACGGTCAGATAAGTATGATTTAAACCATGCTAGTGCATTTCCCGTAATGCCAACATCATTTTCTAGTCTATTTAAAAGAACATTGTGGTCGATGGTATCAAATGCAGCACTAAGAATGTGTGTGTGTGTGTGTGTGTGTGTGTGTGTGTGTGTGTGTGTGTGTGTGTGTGTGTGTGTGTGTGTATTTGCATTTGAGTGAGTGTGAGTGTGAGTGCGTGCATTTGAGTGAGTGTGAGTTAGTGTGTGAGTGTGTGTGTGTGTGTGTGTGTGTGTGTGTGTGCGTTTGAGTGAGTGTGTGTGTGTGTGTTTGTGAAGTGTACAGTGCACAGCTCTCCAGCGTATGATTTATAACCCACATCTCGCCCCTGATGAGCAGTCAGCATCACTTTTATTCTAGAGAAACAAAGACAAAAAACAGCCAGCAGAGTTTGCTGCTTCCTCTGACTCTTGGTGAGCTCAAACTACTCTCAAACTTTCCAGCTTACTTCTGCTGAAGCACCTGACCAGTCACACAAACACCCACCTAGACTGATGACTAGTCCTTACAAACACTATGTGAAATGATACGCCGTACACCAGTGTTTCAGATGGTCATGTAACCTCATTATGGATGCGTTGATTTATCATGATTTACCATGGTTTACATTAATGCCATCCAAACTAGAACGATTGCACAGTTGATCGTTGTTGCTATGAACGCCATGGTTGACACCTGGGTTTTGCTTTTTATAATGTGTTTTTATTTATTTCATTTATGTATATAAAGCTAGCCATAGATTATGTTACCAGCAAGCTGTCACTGATGTTTGTAGAGCAAAATTTGATAAAGATAAAGATTACTAGTGCAGTGTGATTTTAATTACTTCAAAAATAGTGACGTTATCACCTTGCTGATTGCTGATTTAAATACACATTTTGAAGTGGCTCATATCAGATGTGAAAAAATTGGATCTCGTGCAAATTTTGGTGTTTACACGTGTGCAACAATATCAGTTCAATGTTGGATGTGAATGATTTTTTGTTACTGTGTAAGCACGTTATATGTGTTAATAAAATAATAATGAAAAGCATGATTATTATTATTATGTTATTAATAATATTATATTAGGCTTGGGAATCGGTTCCAGGTTCCGGTTTGGAACCGGTTCCAAACATTCCGATCCATCGGAATCGTACAAGTCCACACGTTAACGATTCCACTAACGATTCCGAACGTTCCGTTCCGTCCATTCCCGCGTCGCGGCACGACGTCACAGTATGTGACTGGATTTTTAAATCCCCCAAAAGCGCCATTCCCGAGTGCAATATTTTTTTTCCCCAGGATGGTAGGAGAAGGTACCACCTTTTTCACCTCTGATTGGCTAGAAGGGCTCTCCTCCGATTGTTTATTTGATTTGGCCGTGAAACATCATCTCTGATGAGAGAGAGAGATGGTAGTGGTAGTGATGCTGTCGGCTCGCGCGCTAGTCTGTTTTGATCTTCTTTACCGCCAACAGAAGTAAACAAAGTCAATCCAACAGTGTGATAAGTGCGTGCCGTCAGATTTATATTCCAAGTTCACATTTTCATAGCCTGTTTAGATCGAATCCATGAACCGCATTATTACACCTTTTTCTAAGGCTACGCAATCTATTTAAAACAAGTTACAATCATAAAATAGCAGAGTGCTATCATGAAATCGTAAAGGCTGTGATATGCGCAAAAAATATATGCGCTGTTTTTTTTTTACAGAGAAGCACGAGGCTTTAATTATTTATATGCGTGCAGATCAGCTCCGTTCATAGTAAACGCTGCTCCACATATACTCAGTCTCCTCATGTGCTGTTTGTTTCCGATAATGTACGTTTGGGAACGCAAAACCTCGGACGCATATTTCATAACTGTCATCATTTATGCGTGTCAGCATCTCAGGGGGGAGCACAACAAATATGCTTAAACATTTAAATAACATCCATGGCATTAAATACCAGGAGTGCACTATATCTGACAGCCTGCGCTCCACAAACAATGGTAGGTTGGCTTATAAATTATATCAAAACATTAATGCTAGATGTAAGTAACCAATGATCAGCCTGGAGAGATCAAGGATCCTCCCAGAAAAAGCAGACATGCTTGTTTTTCTGCACAAGAACTGCTAGAAATTTTTAAATGTTAAATGATTAATTGAAGTTTTTGTGAAAACAATAAAAGTTAAAGTTAAAATGCAAACCATGATGCGTTGTTTACTCTTTTATAGTTTAGCACACACGACTAAGTGTGTTTACAATACAAAGCTTTGTTTTAGAAATGTTTACTTTTTTTAGAAATGTCAAAGCATTCAACTTCTGTATTGATATTGCACACTTGGTTTTCATTCTCTAAAACCAATTTAAATTAGACATTCAAAGGCAACAACTCTCAAAGCCACCCTGTAAGTGTGCAGCAAATGGTACAGGAATCGATATGGGAATCGATAAGGAATCGCATCGATAAGCAGACTCGACAATGGCATCGATATCGATAATTTCTTAACGATGCCCATCCCTATATTATATTATTATTAAAAAGTCAAAATTTGTGTAAAAAATGTGTTAAACACGAGACAATGATAAGCGAAACTGCTGCTGTGATTTTGAGTGTGATTAATGATATTACGTGATTCCTGACATCATTTTTGATCAGACTGCCAAAAGCAAAGACATTTTGACACCGAATTGACACGCTAAGAAAACTCATCTGATTGTCACCATCAGTATCATCTGACGGTGAGTGGGACAAACCGTTTCAGATTTCAGCACAACCGTGGCTCGGCCGGAACAGAAGATGGAAGATGATACAGGCCTTGGCAGGGTGTGATAGCTGGCTCTCAGCGAGACGGGGGGGGGGGGGGGGGTGTAGTCAACCATTAAGTGGAGTTGGATTAGATGGGAGAGCTTTTTGCACCGGAGGAAACACAGAGATTCTCCATGAGGAAACACAGAGATTCTCCATGAGGAAACACAGAGATTCTCCAAGAGGAAACCATGTGGAAACACAGAGATTCTCAGTGAGGAAACACAGAGATTCTCAGAGGAGAAGCACAGAGATTCTCAGTGAGGAAACACAGAGATTCTCAGAGGAGAAGCACAGAGATTCTCAGTGAGGAAACACAGAGATTCTCAGTGAGGAAACACAGAGATTCTCCGTGAGGAAACACTGAGATTATCCATAAGGAAACACAGATATTCTCCATGAGGAAACACAGAGATTCTCAGTGAGGAAACAGAGAGATTCTCCGTGAGGAAACACAGATATTCTCCATGAGGAAACACAGAGATTCTCAGTGAGGAAACAGAGAGATTCTCAGTGAGGAAACACAGAGATTCTCCGTGAGGAAACACTGAGATTATCCGTGAGGAAACACTGAGATTCTCCATGAGGAAACACAGAGATTCTCCATGAGGAAACACAGAGATTCTCCATGAGGAAACACAGAGATTCTCCATGAGGAAACACAGAGATTCTCCATGAGGAAACACAGAGATTCTCCAAGAGGAAACCATGTGGAAACACAGAGATTCTCAGTGAGGAAACACAGAGATTCTCAGTGAGGAAACACAGAGATTCTCCGTGAGGAAACACTGAGATTATCCATAAGGAAACACATATATTCTCCATGAGGAAACACAGAGATTCTCAGTGAGGAAACAGAGAGATTCTCCGTGAGGAAACACAGATATTCTCCATGAGGAAACACAGAGATTCTCAGTGAGGAAACAGAGAGATTCTCAGTGAGGAAACACAGAGATTCTCCGTGAGGAAACACTGAGATTATCCGTGAGGAAACACTGAGATTCTCCATAAGGAAACACAGATATTCTCCATGAGGAAACACAGAGATTCTCAGAGGAGAAGCACAGAGATTCTCCGTGAGGAAACACAGAGATTCTCAGAGGGGAAACACAGAGATTCTCCGTGAGGAAACACTGAGATTATCCATAAGGAAACACAGAGATTCTCCGTGAGGAAACACTGAGATTATCCATAAGGAAACACAGATATTCTCCATGAGGAAACACAGAGATTCTCAGTGAGGAAACAGAGAGATTCTCCATGAGGAAACACAGAGATTCTCCATGAGGAAACACAGAGATTCTCCATGAGAAAACACAGATTCTCCAAGAGGAAACACAGAGATTCTCCATGAGGAAACACAGAGATTCTCCATGAGGAAACACAGAGATTCTCCATGAGGAAACACAGAGATTCTCCAAGAGGAAACCATGTGGAAACACAGAGATTCTCAGTGAGGAAACACAGAGATTCTCAGTGAGGAAACACAGAGATTCTCCGTGAGGAAACACTGAGATTATCCATAAGGAAACACAGATATTCTCCATGAGGAAACACAGAGATTCTCAGTGAGGAAACAGAGAGATTCTCAGTGAGGAAACACAGAGATTCTCCGTGAGGAAACACTGAGATTATCCGTGAGGAAACACTGAGATTATCCATAAGGAAACACAGAGATTATCCGTGAGGAAACACAGAGATTCTCCGTGAGGAAACACAGAGATTCTCCATGAGGAAACACAGAGATTCTCCGTGAGGAAACACAGAGATTATCCGTGAGGAAACACAGAGATTATCCGTGAGGAAACACAGAGATTCTCCATGAGGAAACACAGAGATTCTCCATGAGGAAACACAGAGATTCTCCGTGAGGAAACACAGAGATTCTCCGTGAGGAAACACAGAGATTCTCCATGAGGAAACACAGAGATTCTCCATGAGGAAACACAGAGATTCTCCGTGAGGAAACAGAGATTCTCAGAGGGGAAACACGGAGATTATCCGTAAGGAAACACAGAGACTCTCCGTGAGGAAACACAGAGATTCTCCGTGAGGAAACACAGAGATTCTCCGTGAGGAAACACAGAGATTCTCCATGAGGAAACACAGAGATTCTCCGTGAGGAAACACAGAGTTTCTCAGAGGGGAAACACGGAGATTATCCATGAGGAAACACAGAGATACTCCATGAGGAAACACAGAGATTCTCCATGAGGAAACACAGAGATTATCCGTGAGGAAATACAGAGATTCTCCATGAGGAAACACAGAGATTCTCCGTGAGGAAACACAGAGATTATCCGTGAGGAAACACAGAGATTCTCCATGAGGAAACACAGAGTAGAGCTTAGATCGGGCCCAACAAATCAAGCCCGACCCTACCCGAGCCCGAGCACGTTGTGTCCGAGCCCGGCCCGGCCCGACACATTCACTGTAATTATGAGCCCGAGCCCGATTAAACCCGACCATTTTTATTATGTGGGCCGTTATAACCAGGGGCGGCACCAGAATTTTTTTGAACCAGGTGCTGCTGTGCTAGATCATTTAGGCTACAGGGGGAGCTGCGCAGTTATATATATTATATAAATACTATTAATAAATGAGCAAAATTTGGCTACTCAATATTAAATATTATAAAATAATGCGACAAGGAAGGAGCATGTAATCTGCGTTGTTTGTTTACTCAGAAATAATTGAATGGATCGGAAAAGTAACAAAAGAGGACATTGAGGGCTGAGGCTGACTACTATCATCATTTCTGTCATGGCAAGACTGCTTCATGTGTCTGTTCATCGTCGAAGTCCCCGTTGTTCTGCTGTCATAGGCGAGCAGCGTGCCGCATTTAATGCACGAGACAAAGCCAACACACATGTTGTCACTCCCCACGACTAGTTTAAAATGTTTCCTTACCTCCGATTTTCCTCCAAACTTGCTCAAAGTTAATTATCCTGTTTTAATTTTTTTCTTTGCTTCTTCAAGCGCTTAAGCTACAGAATAGTACAGCACGCACAGCAGGAGTGATGCGTCACACGTGCGAGACTGCGAGTGCGAGTGTACAAGACGCTGTGCATGACACGTGATGTGCTTTATCAAGGGCCAGACCCGATCCGGCCCGAGGACAGTGGCGGGAAATATCGGCCCGACCCGGCCCGCGATTATCCGAGGGGAAACAGCGTTAACACAGCTAAAAGGTCTGAAAACATTGAGTTGTAAGGCCCCGTCCAATTGGTCCAACGACAGTTTCCGATAAGCGGGTGAAGGTTTACTGCGTGTTACTGTCTTTTCAGCGTGGCAAATTAACTTTATTACCTCTTTGTTTCATCTGACTCCAAAAATGAAAAGGGTTTCATATTCTAGATGGCCGTACTCCACTTTGCTCATTCTAGAATATATTATTTAGTCCCCATAGATCTGAACACACTTAATTAAGGTAAGACCAAGAGAACCAAGCTGACCAACTTAACTACTTCTAATAATAACTTTGTATAATCCTGCCATGGTTTCCAACGTACGCTTAGTTAGAATAATACTATACAATAATCAGAGGTTGAGGCTCACTGTTAGTCGGATCTCTGAAACGTCAGTCGGTGTGCTCCTCTGCTCCACCTAAGCTGGGTTTCAGTCCGTTTACTAACCTGGGCGTAAAATTGTGTTGTTATGGACTTAACGTAATCTACTAGAGTTAATAATTTCAGAGTAAGTCACAATAAATCCAAATGTAACAATTTATTATTAGTAAAGGTATCATGCCAATTATATAATCAATTCAAAGATAATCAATACAATAACATCAAATGCTCAGAGATAAAGAGTAAAAGATGCATACCTGACATTAGAAAAATGCATGTTGTCGAGTGTCTTGAGGATATTCAGCATTATTATCTGGCTACAACATCGCCTCGAGCCTCTTGAAGCATTTCTTGAAGTTCTCAGACCAAGACAAAACATCCCCCAATGTGAGGAATGAACTTACAATAGGAATTTAGGACACCTTGTCTAGGGCCAGTTTGGATGAAGGACCCTGGGAAACTTCTGTGGAGATGAGACCTTTGTACCAGTCGCACTGAGACATTTTAAATGGTACCAAATTTGACTGTCATTTCACTTATAATTTTTATATAATTAAATGGCAGTATGTGTTTGTGTTGTCCATATCTCAGGAGATTAAAGTGTCTGAGGTTCTGTTTGTCTTACAGAGTTATGAAAACATGACTTGAAAACGTCCATGTTTTAAAAATGTGCATGTGAAGATTCTATTAACGTTACTGGAAGAATGTTTGTTCATTACTTTGAGAGAACGTTCCCTGTTCCCGAACTACAGGTCAACCTCAGTGTCACGGCAGAGGACGGGCCAAACCCCGAGAACGATAGCATCCGCGAGTTCCCTCTCGCTCTCAAACACACTCTTTCTAAACTAGCACACGTGTGCTGTTATTGTCAAAGAAGTGATAATTGACTGGGAGGATTGCTTTCGCTGAAGAGGATGTTTTAATAAACCAACAATGACTGCTCTCATTCTGAGACGCACCCTGCAGCCAGATCCGCAGCCAGGAGTGTTAAAAACCAATTAAAATCTCGGCATTGTGGGAAAACGGCCCTGAATACTGGAGGGGAACTTCACACCTCAGACATAAAGAGCAGCAAATCACAGACCCAGATTATGGGTCGCAAATTAGACGGCAAAGCCCCAGATAGCTGCTATCATTTAATAAGCAGTAAACATGATATCTGTCAAATACACTTGCAGAATAGCATAAACAAAACCGCTGCTTGTCCTATTGTTGGTGGGACGTGATAAACAGCTTTGCTAATTAATCCTGCTGGCCCTGAAGGACTGAGCTCTTCACAGGAAGTGCTGGAGATAACCACTTCCTGTGCGTTTGAGAAGATGGGCAGCTTTGCGCTAATTGCTGGGTCCGGATTCTCGTAATGAGGCCACGGTGCATTATGGGTACAGCGTCTTCACGAGTAACGATACAGAGCTTTACACAGTTCCCATCGACTGTCTGAACGTTTATCACCAATGCAGTGCAGAAAGCATGGCTGTTTCCAAACACGTCTCCACTCGCTCAGACTCAGAGGGCTTTATTCTCTGGCATGAGAAGCGTTTCCCAGAGACACTGAGGTAGACCGTAACCCCGTTCAGGAGCCTCAGCGCTACACTAGCTGTCGTCTCTGCATGCTAAACTGGAAAACAGTAAATACTGCAGTGTTAGGGCGCGCCTCGTTGCATCTTTTATTAAACAGATGATTTAATTAATTTAGAATATTGCTGTGTAAAATTGTGTAGCTTTGCTTGAGTGCCCATGGGTTGAACAGAGCCTCTGACAGCACTGGAAGCTTCATCTTAACCAATGAATCCGGTATAAATGTGGAAATGAGGGGGAAAACTGCATCTTCTGCTCCAAGGAGAAATAAAGCAAACAATCCTGTTTCTGACGCTACACCGGAGACATTCATCGGCTGGTCTGATCGTTAGATGCTGAAGTCACGCTGATCGTAGAGTTGATATGATAGCAAATTATATCATTTAAATAATAAATAATATATAACAAATTAACCACATTTAATCTAACACATTGATTAAGGTGGTAAAAATCCCATGTCTTTTGTTGCTGATCCAAAGGCCACAGAGACTCAGGGGTGTTTTGCTGCTTGGCAGATTATGCAACTTGAGCAGATGTTCGACTCTTCCTGAAACTACAGCGCCGCAGTTTCGGCTCAGATTCGGCTCAGTTTCGGCTCAGATTCGGCTCAGATTCGGCTCAGTTTCGGCTCAGATTCCGCTCAGTTTCAGCTCGGCTCAGTTTCGGCTCAGATTCGGCTCAGATTCGGCTCAGATTCGGCTCAGTTTCGGCTCAGTTTCGGCTCAGATTCGGCTCAGATTCGGCTCAGATTCGGCTCAGTTTCGGCTCAGATTCGGCTCAATTTCGGCTCAGATTCGGCTCAGTTTCAGCTCAGGGCTTCTCCACAGTGTAGATGTCCAGCAGAAGCAGAGAAGAAGAAGCTCTAACTCATCAATACACCGGAAGAGCCTCTAAAACATTCAGACTCAATCCAAACCCCAGAGTCTGAACTCACTTCAGTCAGACTCACTCGCCTCAGCCTCAGCGACACACACTGATTTATGAATGAGAGCGTCTCACTGCTGAGGAGAGGAATGTGAATGAGTGTGCGTGTGTGTATGCGTGTGTGTGTGTGTGTGTGTGTGTGTGTGTGTGTCTGTGTGTGTGTCTGTGTGTGTGTGTGTGTGTGTGTGTGTGTGTGTGTGTCTCTGTCTGTCTGTCTGTCTGTGTGTGTGTGTGTCTGTGTGTGTGTGTGTGTGTCTGTCTGTCTGTCTGTCTGTCTGTCTGTGTGTGTGTGTGTGTGTGTGTGTGTGTGTGTGTGTGTGTGTGTGTGTGTGTGTGTGTAATAACAACAGTGAAGGAGAAGGAGAGGTCGATATACAGCTGCCTAAACTCTGAGCTTCAAACACATCAATGGCTGTCAGAAATCAGCTTGACACTCACACACTCACACACACACACACACACACACACACACACACACTAGTTAATAATGCAACTAACAACTAATATACAGCAGGTCTCAGTCTCAACATCTATTTAACACACATTACTGTCTGTCAGAACAGTCAGTGGCATAAACATGTTGACTAGTATAATCAGGCATTATATTGTCCAACTGCTCGCAGGTCAGACTGTGTGTGTGTGTGTGTGTGTGTGTGTGTGTGTGTGTGTGTGTGTGTGTGTGTGTGTAGCTGGAAATTATACTCGCAACAACAGTTTGACTGATTAATAACTAACTAACTCAGCTGACTCTCTGGAAACTGCGCGCATGAAGATGAAACCCTGCGTCAGAATCATAACAGAAATAACAATCCTATTCCCGGAGCTCAGGGAAACTTCCGCAGATTACCGACA
>NC_138227.1:452700-455200 GCF_964197995.2 Scardinius erythrophthalmus
TCCCCCGACCACCGCAACACCGCCGGTATTTGGGTCCATTACTACCGCGGTGGTAAAAAACTGCCACCGTCACAGCCCTATATCATATGTTGACTTTTGATGAGATTTATCATATGTTTATGATTCTATTCACTGTTCTCGACAAAATTGATAAAAATAAATATAATAATAATAATAATAAAAAAACTTGTTGTTAACAATTGGTGGTGTTGGGGGTACTCCGGAAGATCTATAATGTCTCAGGGGGTACATGCCTGTTAAAAGTTTGGGAACCACTGGTGTAAGACAATTGTTCCCTGCATTTCGACGATGATTGTTTTATAAACAAAGCCCAGATCGTCTAATGCTTAAGGATCGAGCAGTCACAATGATAAAGGTTCGCGCCGCGGTCGTGCGTTGGAACGGTGAGTAAAACTGTCTCTGTGTGTTGTTAGCTCGGCGTTAGCACAGCTTTAGCTCCGCCCACACGGCCCGCCTCCAGCCGCTCGTTTTTTTCCGGAAAGACTCGGTACAGCCTATCTTTCAATTAAAAATATAATAAAACAAAAGACTTTTTGGAGATGTGAAGGATGCAATATTACTCTATAGGTACTCAAGATTAACAGGAGATTGAGTGAAAATGAGCATTTCACCCCCCCTTTAAACACACAGCCTCATTATTTCTGTCTTACAATCATTCAGATCATCACAGAAGTTATAGTTCAGATAGAAATACTGTTATCTATAGTAGCGATCAAAGTAATTTAACTCTTCAAATAAAGGTTGTCAATTACATTGTAACACCAGTAGGTGGCGACAAGTGAATGTTGAAAAATTTGTCATTAGCGGTGTCCCAGTTCAGAGGCGGCATCCTTCGAAGGTTAGGGTTAGCGATGTGTTAGGGTTAGCGAAGGGTTAGGGTTAGCGAAAGTCTGTTGTTAAATGTTTTAGCCAACTGAGGACTGTTTTTGTCGCCTAGCAACTGTGACAGCGGCCGCTGATGAGTGACTGTAACATTTGTCCTAGACTTTAGTAAAAGTTATTTTAAACTTACATTAGTGGTATTGCATTGGCATTGGATGTCTCATCGATCACAAGTTCAGTATGGCGTACCACAAGGCTCAGTACTAGGACCGCTGCTGTTCACTCTGTACATGCTACCCTCACACACACACACACACACACACACACACACACACACACACACACACACACACACACACACACACACACACACACACACACACACACACACACACACACACACACTCTGTACATGCTACCATTAGGAGATATCATTAGGAAACATGGCATTAGCTTTCACAGTTATGCTGATGATACTCAGCTCTATATTTCTTCACGCCCTGACGAAACTTACCAATTTACAAAATTAACTTCGTCGTCGGTTAGGAACCTGTGTGTGTGTGTGTGTGTGTGTGTGTGTATGTGTGTGTGTGTGTGCTCTTTGATACCAATCTTTCATTTGAAAGTCACGTGTCTAGTATCTGTAAAACTGCATTTTTCCATCTTAAAAATATATCTAAATTACGCCATATGCTCTCATTGACAAATGCGGAAGAGTTAGTTCATGCGTTCATGACCTCAAGGCTAGATTACTGTAATGCTCTACTGGGTGGTTGCCCTGCACGCTTAATAAACAAACTACAGCTGGTTCAAAACGCAGCAGCTCGAGTTCTTACCAGAACCAGGAAGTATGACCATATTAGCCCAGTTCTGTCAACACTGCACTGGCGCCCTATTAAACATCGCATAAATTTTAAAATATTGCTGATTACTTACAAAGCACTAAATGGTTTAGCTCCGCAGTACTTGAGCGAGCTCTTAACGCATTACAGTCCGTCACGTCTATTGCGATCTCAAAACTCCGGCCAGTTAATAATACCTAGAAGAGAAGAAATTGTTGAATAAAGTCATTATTTTAGTTTTTTTTTGCGCACAAAAAGTATTCTCGTTGCTTCATATCATTAAGGCTGAACCACTGTAGTCGCATGAACTATTTCAACAATGCTACCTTTCTAGGCCTTGAAAGTTTCAGTGACGTTGCTGTCTATGGCTGGTTCAGAAAGCTCTCATATTTCATCAAAAATATCTTCATTTGTGTTCCGAAGATGAACGAAGGTCTCATGGGTTTGGAACGACAGGAGGGTAAGAAATTAACAACAGAAATTTCATTTTTAGGTGAACTAACCCTTTAACAGTTAAGGGGATCTCCCATGACAGCACTAGTCAACGCATTTGTTGTTTAGGTTACGTCGTGTAAGGTGTAATAATGTCCTTGTTTACAACCTCATTTCAGTCCCTTTCAATTCAATTAAGTCTTTGCTTCTGACTCACTCAGAAAGATCTAATGGTGCAATAATGTAACTTTCACAGAAGTTTGAAATCACAATCACTAATGGACCCTTTCTCAATACCAAATACAGCATATTATTTACATAACATATTATTTATTGAGCAATAATTTTCAGATGAACAATACTAGCCATTATAAAAGTATATA
>NC_138227.1:465200-480200 GCF_964197995.2 Scardinius erythrophthalmus
ACTATGCAACCGTCTACTACAGTATCGCATCAGGCAGTGCATTGTAGTCTCCCTGAGGAAAAAATTGATTCATTCGTTGCTATAGGAGAGGAAGAATTTACTAAACTCGTTAAATCATCTAAATCTACAACATGTATGTTAGACCCTATACCGACTAAGCTACTGAAAGAAATACTTCCAGAGGTCATAGATCCTCTTCTTAATATCATTAATTCATCTTTGTCTCTAGGATACGTACCAAAAACCTTTAAGCTGGCTATGATTAAACCGCTTGTTAAAAAAACGCAACTTGATCCTTCAGAATTAGTCAATTACAGGCCGATCTCGAATCTACCTTTTCTGTCAAAGATATTAGAAAAGGCAGTATCCTCACAACTGTGTTCCTTTCTGGAAAGAAATGATATCTGTGAGGATTTCCAGTCAGGATTTAGACCGTACCATAGTACCGAAACAGCTCTCGTTAGAGTCACAAATGATTTGCTCTTATCATCCGATCGTGGTTGTATCTCTCTATTAGTGTTACTCGATCTTAGCGCTGCATTTGACACCATCGACCACAACATTCTTTTAAATAGACTCGAAAACTATGTTGGCATTAGTGGAATTGCACTAGCATGGTTTAAATCACACTTATCTGACCGTTATCAGTTTGTAGCAGTAAATGAAGAGATGTCTCATCGATCACAAGTTCAGTATGGCGTACCACAAGGCTCAGTACTAGGACCGCTGCTGTTCACTCTGTACATGCTACCCTTAGGAGATATCATTAGGAAACATGGCATTAGTGTTCACTGTTATGCCGACGATACTCAGCTCTATATTTCTTCAAAACCTAACGAAACTTATCAATTCACAAAATTAACGGAATGCATAGCTGATTAATAGCTGAAAAACTGGATGATTAGTAATTTCCTACTTAATTCTGAAAAAACAGATTCTAATTATTGGACAAAAAACTTCCTCACGTAATAACCTAGAATACTGTCTAACCCTAACACTTGATGGCTGCTCTGTTAAGTCTTCGTCGTCGGTTAGGAACCTGTGTGTGTGTGTGTGTGTGTGTGTGTGTGTGTGTGTGTGTGTGTGTGTGTGTGTGTGTGTGTGTGTGTGTGTGTGTGTCTGTGTGTGTGTGTGTGTGTGTGTGTGCTCTTTGATACCAATCTTTCATTTGAAAGTCACGTGTCTAGTATCTGTAAAACCACATTTTTCCATCTTAAAAATATATCTAAATTACTCCATATGCTCTCATTGACAAATGCGGAACAATTAGTTCATGCGTTCATGACCTCAAGGCTAGATTACTGCAGGGCTCTCAAGTTTTGAAGACAGGCAAGAGTGACACCCCCCTTTGGAAATGAAAACTGTCATTTTCAGCATCATTACGCCAGTCTATCACATGATCCTTCAGAAATCATTCTAATATGATGATTCATTATCAAAGTTGGAAACAGTTCTGCTGCTTAATATTTTTTCATAACCTGTGATACTTTTTTAGGATACGTTGATGAATAAAAAGTAAAAGAAAAAAGAAAAAAAAGAAGCAAATGTTTTAAAAATAGAAATCTTTTGTTACAACAATACACACTACTGGTCAGTAATTTGGGGTCAGTTTTTTTTCTTTCTTTTTCTGAAATAAATCAATACTTTTATTCAGCAAGGATGTGTTAAATTGATAAAAAGTGATAGTAAAGAAGATTTATATTATTAGAAAATATTTTTTTATTATGAATAAATGCAGTTCTTTTTAACCTTTTATTCATCAAATATATTAGGCAGCAGAACCAACACTCATAATAAATCAGAATATTAGAATGATTTCTAAAGGATCATGTGATAGACTGGATGTCACATGTGACACTGAAGACTGGGGTAATGATCCTGAAAATTCAGCTTTACATCACAGAAATAAATGATAATTTAAAGTATAATAAATTGAAAACCAATTATTTTAAATTGTAATAATATTTCACAATATTATTTTTTTTTTTCTGTATTTTTGATCAAATAAATGCAGGCTTGATGAGCAGAAGAAACTTCTTTCAAAAACATTAAAAATAGTAATGTTTCCAAACTTCTGGCCTGTATAACATCGACTATGCAATACACTTTCATTTATTTAGTGCTAATAAAATTATTAAGCCTATTTGGTGAGAGAGATGTTTATAATGTGACAATATGTCAGTCATCGTGTGATAACGAAAATATAAATAGGCCTAGACTACTTGTTCTGAGCAGGTGTTGTCAGTGAACAGGCTGTTGGCTTAGATACAGACACTCATGAAAAACTGATGCTAATTATCTGGGAAAAATTCTCTAACAGCAGTCAAGTTGTCACTGTTTGTGTCAAACAAGTTGTGAATTTGTTGTAACATTAAAACAGGAGATCATGACTTACTCTGTGCTCAAAGTGAGGAGTGGTTTCCTCTGTGAACGAAACTTCGGAAGACGACGCTGTAGCAGAATCAAGTGAACAATTCAAGGATATGTTTTTTTTTCATTGGTTGTTGCGTTAAATCTTACCCAGATACAATAGTGCTATTTTCTGATTGGCTATTGTGTAGCCCCTTTCTTTTTTTGATTGGCTGATAAGTGGCAGGCCAGATAAACCAGATAAATGGTTTAGCTCCGCAGTGCTTGAGCGAGCTCTTAACGCATTATAGTCCGTCACGTCTATTGCGATCTCAAAACTCCGGCCAGTTAATAATACCTAGAATATCAATATCAATGGTTTGTAGGGAATTACAAACCTGCGCACATATATTCAAACGCACATAACTATAGAACCAGTTCTAAATGCGCATGTGACCGCCATCAGCGTTTCTCACAGGTTCGCGTTTAAAGTCTGTGTAGAGAGAATGGTGTGGTCTTAGCGGCCCCTAATTTAATAACAAATGATCGTTGCGACGGAAGCAAATCAATCATAACTAACTTTAGCTGGAAAATAACTTTACTAAAGAACCGCTATAAAGCCAAAACAATCTGTTACCTTAAATTATACGTTTATCTCTGTAAAGCTGCTTTGAAACAATCTACATTGTTAAAAGCGCTATATAAATGAAGATGACTTGACTTGACTTGAGACACACCCACACCCACATACACACACACACACACACACACACACACACAGACAGACACACCCACATACACACACACCACACCCACACACCCACTCAATCACCCACCCACACACATTCATTCACACACACACACACACACACACACACACACACACACACACACACACACACACACACTCCGCTGGGAAGGCTTCAATCTGCGCTACTGGACGCCTCAGCTGAGCTCAGACAAGTTTACTAGTGTTTAATTGTGTAAATCAGATCCCTGTTGGGAATGTCATGAGCACTTATTTCACACACACACACACACACACACACACACACACACACACACACACACACAGGTTTGGCAGTGTGATTTCTAAAATGTGTTAAACCAACTGTGAAGACATTTAAATCTGCCAGATCCGGCATCATCATCAGTAACTGTTGATCCAGTTGGCCGAGTGTGAGTGACTGTCCTGCTGGTTTCTGACCTGCAGATTCAGTGTTTACTGAAGCAAACGTTCCCTTACTGGCACGATTCTCTCAGAGTTATGAACAAGCTTCATCCAATAACATTAATAAAACATTTGTTCAAAGTTATCTTGTCTTTAATAATGTTCTCAAAATGTTAGAACAGGAACATTATTTATACATCGTTCATGGACACGATGTCTACAAATCCCTCCATGGGTTAGGGGGTTAGGTAGGGTTAGGGGTTAGGGTTAGGGTTAGGGTATAGCCAGAACGCCTTCTGTGTGAACGCAAAGATGACCCGGGATTGATGCCGGGTTGGGGACAGTAACATTGCCGTGTTCAGTCCTGGAACGCGTGCTGTGTGAACAAAAGCCGTGATACTGCCGTGTCGTAGTGATGACGCTGAAGCGCGGGATCGTTCGCCAGCTGTGAAACGGTACGTAATGCGCAAGTTTATGATCGAACCAGAGAAAAAAATGCACAAGCGTGGTTTCTCGAGAGAGAGATCGCAGCTCATAAGCAAACTTAAAACGCTGCTGAGACATTAAAGTCACATCAATGTCACATGTCTTTACGGGATGTTTACGGGTTGTGTGTGAATGCACTCTCTGATTCCAGAAAATCACTGGCAGTGTGAATGAACCAAAATCAAACGAACCCGGGTCAAATCCCGGGTCACTTTATCCGTGTATTTTCCGGAATCTGTGTGAAAGGGGCTTATCTGGCTGCACTCATCACACACTCTCGGTCCCACCCTCGCCCTGTGCCCAATCCCGTTTCCATTCCTTCTCCCTCCTGGCTCGCCTTCATTGGAATAAACTCCCACTCCATATAAAACAGTCCCCTACACTACGCAGTTTTCGCTCCTCCCTCAAAGCTCATGTTCTCCGCCTAGCCCGTCCCACTGCGTGTGTTAGCCCCTGACCCCGGGCAGGACTCTGCTGGCTCGCCCAACCCCGCCGTAGCCTCTGTTCTCACTGTAGCACCACCCTACTTACTCACCCTTACTCAATAAACCTGCCTTCTTCCTTCAGACTTTTCTTTTCATTGTACTGCTTAGTTTAAATATTCAGCGCCTTGGTTAAAGGTGCTATATAAATATAAAAAAAAACTAATAAAATAAATGGAGTGTTTTTCTCTGAAATGTTTTAGTTAGACTAAGTTCTAAAATATTCGTCTAACATGTTTTTTAAATGTTACTGCTTGTTTCAGAACATTCAGAGAACATTCAAAAGTAACGTTCAGAGAACATTCAAAAGTAACGTTCAGAGAATATTCAAAAGTAACGTTCAGAGAACATTCAAAAGTAACATTCAGAGAACATTCAAAAGTAACATTCAGAGAACATTCAAAAGTAACATTCAGAGAACATTCAAAAGTAATGTTCAGAGAACATTCAAAAGTAACATTCAGAGAACATTCAAAAGTAACGTTCAGAGAACATTCAAAAGTAATGTTATAATGTTTGAAGAATGATACAATAGAATGTACTCTTTAACGTTCACATAACCAAGATTTTTTTTTGTAAACATTTAATGAACTGCACGTTTTTAACATTCAGAGAACATAAGGAATTTTTTTTAAAGGGAAGCAAAATGTTCTTAGAATATATATATTTTGTGACTGTGTGTCACCAGTAAAGGAACTGTAGAGAAACTGACTGAACTTTGAACAAACGTAACAATCACTCATGTGTCTCTGATCCTGATGATGAAAGAGAATCGAGACACGCAGATGAAGAGCCCTCGAGTGAGTGTGTGTGTGTGTGTGTGAGTGTGTGTGTGTGTGTGTGTGTGTGTGTGTGTGAGAGAGAGAGTGTGTGTGTGTGTGTGTGTGTGTGTGTGTGTGTGTGTGTGTGTGTGAGTGTGTGTGTGTGTGTGTGTGAGAGTGTGTGTGAGTGAGAGTGTGTGTGTGTGTGTGTGTGTGTGTGTGTGTGTGTGTGTGTGTGTGTGAGAGTGTGTTGTGTGTGTGAGAGAGTGTGTGTGTGTGTCAAGTCAAGTCAAGTCAAGTTTATTTATATAGCGCTTTTCACAACACAGGTTGTATCAAAGCAGCTTCACAGTAATAAATTAGAACAATACATCAATGTTTGTTTCTAGTGGAACGTCTACGTTCGGTAATGCTGATCAATAGTATCGTTGATTGATTAATTAAATTAAATATCCCCAAATATCCCCAACTGAGCAAGCCAAAGGCAACAGTGGCAAGGAACCGAAAAACTCCATCAGGTGACCTAATGGAGAAAAAAAAACCTTGGGAGAACCCAGGCTCAGTCGGGGGCCAGTTCTCCTCTGGCGTTTATGAACTAGAGGTCAGATTTAACTGTAGAATTAAAAGTATTATATAAATGCCTGGCTGAAGAGATGCGTCTTTAATCTAGTTTTAAACTGGGAGAGCGAGTCTGAGCAACGAACAGTATCCGGAAGACTATTCCAGAGTCTTGGTGCTAAATGTGAAAATGCTTTCCCTCCTTTGGTGGACCTAGATATCCTAGGTATGACCAAAAGCCTCGAATTTAGTGACCTTAAAGAGCGCGATGGATTATAGGGCGATAGAAGATCCGTTAAATAGACTGGAGCTAAGCCGTTTAGGGCTTTATAAGTCAGTAGCAATACCTTGTAATTAATACGGGACTTTATAGGTAACCAATGTAGGGATGATAAAATCGGTGTTATATGATCATATTTTCTTGATCTAGTTAGAACTCTAGCGGCGGCATTTTGGACTAACTGTAGCTTGTTTATTGAGGATGCAGGACAACCGGCTAATAACGCATTACAGTAATCTAGTCTCGAGGTCATGAATGCATGAACTAACTTTTCTGCGTCAGAAACTGATAGCATATTACGTAGCTTAGCAATGTTTCTAAGGTGGAAAAAGGCTGTTCTTGTAACATATGAAATATGATTTTCAAAAGACAGGTTGCAGTCTAATATAACACCCAGGTCTTTTACTGTAGAGGATGAAGTAACAGGACATCCTACTATGTTAAAGTTGTATTGTGAGAGGTGTTGTGGGTGGTTTTTTGAACCGATAAGTATTACCTCTGTCTTGTCTGGATTTAATAAAAGAAAATTATGCGTCATCCAATCTTTTATATCTTTAACACACTCTGTCAATTTGGATAATTTAGCGTTTTCATCTGGCCGTGATGAAATATAGATTTGAGTGTCATCAGCATAACAATGGAAACTAATTCCATGTTTCCTTATAATATTTCCAAGTGGTAGCATATATATTGAGAATAATAGAGGGCCTAACACAGATCCCTGCGGCACTCCATAGTTTACTGGAGTTATGATAGATTTTTCTCCATTTAAATAAACAAAATGGTAGCGGTCAGATAAATACGATCTAAACCAGCTTAATGCTTGTCCTTGAACACCAGTATAATTTTGTAGTCGATCTAAGAGTATTGTATGATCTATAGTATCGAACGCAGCACTAAGATCAAGTAAAACTAGTATTGAGATACAGCCTTGGTCAGAAGCTAAAAGTAAATCATTTGTGATTTTAACGAGCGCAGTTTCAGTGCTATGATGCGGCCTGAATCCAGACTGAAACTTTTCATAGGTGTCATTTTCTTGTAAGAAAGAGCCCAGTTGAGCGGACACAACTTTTTCTAGTATTTTAGACATAAAAGGTAGATTTGAAATGGGTCTATAATTTACTAGATTATTCGGATCTAATTGTGGTTTCTTAATGAGAGGTTTTATAACTGCCAGTTTAAATGTTTTTGGAACATAACCTAAAGATAAAGACGAGTTAATAATATTGAGGAGAGGCTCTTCCACTACAGGTAACACTTCTTTCAATAGTTTAGTTGGTATGGGATCTAATAAACATGTTGTTGTTTTAGATGAAGTAAAAAGTTTATTTAACTCTTTTTGTTCTATAGTTGTGAAGCACTGTAATTGTTCTTGCGGCGTGATAATTGAGGCTGAATTATAAGGCGCGATTGAGGATTGAACGTTTACAATTGTGGTTCTGATGTTTTCTATTTTCTCAGTGAAGAACTTCATGAAATCATTACTACTAAACTGTAATGGAATACTTTGTTCAGGAGACATCTGTTTATTTGTTAGTCTCGCCACGGTGTTAAATAAGAACTTAGGATTGTTATGGTTGTTTTCTATTAGTTTGCGTAGATGCTCAGCCCTGGCCGCTTTTAGGGCCTTTTTATAACGTGACATACTGTCTTTCCATGCGATTCTAAAGACCTCTAAGTTGGTTTGTTTCCATTTACGCTCTAAATTACGGGTTTCTCTCTTTAGAACACGCGTAGTATTGTTGTACCATGGTGCTTTACTTTTCTCTCTGACCTTTTTTAATCTAATGGGCGCAACAATATCCAACAATATGTGTGTGTGTGTGTGTGTGTGTGTGTGTGTGTGTGTGAGTGTGTGTGTGTGTGTGTGTGTGTGTGTGAGTGTGTGAGTGTGTGTGTGTGTGTGTGTGTGAGAGAGAGTGACAGTGTGTGTGAAAGTGTATGTGTGTGTGTGTGTATGTGAGTGTGTGTGTGTGTGTGTGTGTGTATGTGAGATAGTGTGTGTGTGTGTGTGTGTGTGTGTGTGTGTGTGTGTGTGTGTATGTGTGAGAGTGTGTGTGAGAGTGAGAGTGTGTGTGAATGCATGTGTACTGTATGTGAGAGAGTGTGTGTGTGAGTGTGTGCGTGTGTGCTCTTTGATAGCAATCTTTCATTTGAAAGTCACGTGTCTAGTGTCTGTAAAACTGCATTTTTCCATCTTAAAAATATATCTAAATTACGCCATATGCTCTCATTGACAAATGCGGAACAATTAGTTCATGCGTTCATGACTTCAAGGCTAGATTATTGTAATGCTCTACTGGGTGGTTGCCCTGCACGCTTAATAAACAAACTACAGCTGGTTCAAAACGCAGCAGCTCGAGTTCTTACCAGAACCAGGAAGTATGACCATATTAGCCCGGTTCTGTCAACACTGCACTGGCTCCTTATTAAACATCGCATACATTTTTAAATATTTCTGATCACTTACAAAGCACTAAATGGTTTAGCTCCGCAGTGCTTGAGCGAGCTCTTAACGCATTATAGTCCTTCACGTCTATTGCGATCTCAAAACTCCGGCCAGTTACTAATACCTAGAATATCTAAATCCACTGCTGGCGGTAGATCCTTCTCCTATTTAGCACCAAAACTCTGGAACAGTCTTCCTACCATTGTCTGGGAAGCAGACACACTCTGTCAGTTCAAAGCTAGACTAAAAACACATCTCTTTAACCTGGTGTACACATCGAACATTATACATTTCTATTATTCAAATCAGTTAAATGATTATTAGGCTGCATAAACTAGGTCAGCCGGAACCGGGAACACTTCAGCCTGTCTCATAACGAACGCAGACGCTCATGTATGATCTCAATCCTGAGCACACATCTATCATTCTGCTGAGTCGAAACTCTGAACAAACACTGATTATAATAATGAAGCTCTGGTCTGTGAAACAACATCTACACAAGAACATTCGACACTTCTAGACAAACACACTTAATAAAGCACTCACATGTTCACAGGAACAGACACACATCGTCCAGCTCATATCAGTAAATCTGATGGTCTCATCAGGGTTCATGTTCCTCACAAAGCTCTCGGTCATTAAACAGAGCTGTGTTCACACACACATGTCATCTGTCATTTATTAAGCAGCAGCACCTTCATTAAACACAGCACACACCACACAAACACACACACAACAGGCCGACGCTCATCTCTGCTCTCTGCAGGAGCTGGACTTTATAAAACACCCCGTGAATCACAGCGGCGGCCAATAGAGGAGAAACTTTCTTCCCAAGGACACAGAAAAGAAGCAGTTTCACGAGGAGCATCTGGCAGATTCTGGACGCATGAACTGAGAACATCAGCACTCAGAGATCTGGACTTCACGCCAGAATCAGATGCTGTGTCAAATCAACTGTATCAACGTGATAAACAAAGAGAACCTGAAGAACTACAGAGAGAGAGACAGACACGACTGAAAGGGAAGCCACGCCCACACTCAGAAGCCCCACCCATGCTCACACCTCATTGGTCCAGACGTCTGCTCATCACAGCTGGAACATCAAAGACATTTGATTCATCGTATCACATTTAATTCAACATGTGTCTTTCTTTGTAATTAATTGTGAAATTTACTTGCAATTTCCGAGTGAAAATGGAATATATGTATATAATATTCATTAAGATCTATATCAAAATATCTTTTCTATTTTCTGCTTCTCTGCTGTGAATCAAAGGCAACTCTAATGATTTCATTAAGAGCCAGTGAATAACAAAAGCTGCTTTAATTAGGCCTTAGAAAAAGTCCTTTTTGTTCACAAGCCTTGTGTTTTATGTTCCTTCAGAAGTTACTCATCAGAAAATCAGTGAAGTTTTTTTAGTGCAATAATAATGAAATGAATGAAGCGGGAGTATCTATCAAACATCATAAAGCTCTGGGAATCACTGACATTGACTGTCAGCTGAGGTCTGCTGAACACGCTGGATGAACACCGGTCCTCGCCAGTGACCAGCAACTTTGTTAGGAACTGTTTTAGGAACATATGTGGAATATCCCTCGCTTTATGACACCAGAATGAAAATTTGTGGAACAAACTCACAATGGTGCTATGATCTGAGTGCATAAGTTTACACCCCCCGCAGAATCAGAACAACGTTGATCATTTTCAAAATATAAGAGTGATGCCATTTAGTTTTTTATTTAGCATCGCCCTCATGAAGCTCTTTCACAGATATTTACCTCAAAGACACAGTAATAACTCCTCATAACAATAATGATCTCCTTGGTTCTTCTGTTGTCCTCCAGGTTTCTGAGGGGGGAGTAAACTCATGCACTCATCTGGACATATTTTAGACTTTATGTAAATACTTCGATTATTGTCATGGCACAATGGAGATTGTTCGTGGGTGATTCCTTATGAGACTTAAACCCGCAACCATCCGCCTTCATCGTGCAGGAAAACGAGAGACTCGCGGTCGACGGTCCATCAGTGTTTGCAGTCGCATTCCAGAGAAAACTAAGGAAAGAACGTCTCTCGACTGTACGTGTCTCTGCTGATCAAACGTTTCAGGTCTGACTCATGTGTGTGTGTGTGTGTGTGTGTGTGTGTGTGTGTGTGTGTGTGTGTGTGAGTGAACGCAGGAAGCGTTTCTTCAGTGTTTGTGAAGTTCTGCTCACTGCAGGGAGTCAGAAATCCTCCTGAAGCCTGAGGAGCTTAGACTCTGATCTCTGACGGATCAAACCGACAGCAGATCCCAACACAGCCATCAATAACTGAGTGTTTGTGTCTGTTTGTACAGTTATGAAAGCTTAAGTGTGTGTGTTTGAGGTTCTACCTTCATTGTGTCACATAATCTCCCCATAATGACTGAAATCATCTTCAAGGCAAGTCTCCACGAGGAAACAGATTCATAAACATAATAAATAATGAAAAACTACAAATGCTGTGAGAGTTTAGAGGAGACATTATCAGCTACAGTGTAATTAAATCTCCATCAGGGCAGAAAAACAGACCGTATTCGAGTTTATCACTAATTGCACATTCGTTCAGATCAGATGGTTGTTTTATATTCATATCTGAGATAATTGTAAGTTTTACCAGTGCATTCATCTCTTCTATTCTGCCGTAACTTTCCTCACATTACAGAAATAGAGCAACACATTAGTCAAATATCCGTCATGGTGCCAAAACTTGCGTTTGTTTTCTCTCTGATGAAGGATCTGAGGATCTGAAGGAGAGGATCTGAGGATCTGAAGGAGAGGATCTGAGGATCTGAGGGAGAAGATCTGAGGATCTGAAGGAGAGGATCTGAGGATCTGAAGGAGAGGATCTGAGGATCTGAAGGAGAGGATCTGAGGATCTGAGGGAGAAGATCTGAGGATCTGAGGGAGAAGATCTGAGGATCTGAGGGAGAGGATCTGAGGATCTGAAGGAGAGGATCTAAGGATCTGAGGATCTGAGGGAAAAGATCTGAGGATCTGAGGGAGAGGATCTGAGGATCTGAAGATCTGAGGATCTGAGGATCTGAGGGAGAAGATCAGAGGATCTGAGGGAGAGGATCTGAGGATCTGAGGGAGAAGATCTGAGGATCTGAGGGAGAGGATCTGAGGATCTGAGGGAGAAGATCTGAGGATCTGAGGGAGAGGGAGAAGATCTGAGGATCTGAGGGAGAGGATCTAAGGATCTGAGGATCTGAGGGAGAAGATCTGAGGATCTGAGGGAGAGGATCTGAGGATCTGAAGGAGAGGATCTGAGGATCTGAAGGAGAGGATCTGAGGATCTGAGGGAGAAGATCTGAGGATCTGAGGGAGAGGATCTGAGGATCTGAAGGAGAGGATCTAAGGATCTGAGGATCTGAGAGAAAAGATCTGAGGATCTGAGGGAGAGGATCTGAGGATCTGAAGATCTGAGGATCTGAGGATCTGAGGGAGAAGATCAGAGGATCTGAGGGAGAGGATCTGAGGATCTGAGGGAGAAGATCTGAGGATCTGAGGGAGAGGATCTGAGGATCTGAGGGAGAAGATCTGAGGATCTGAGGGAGAGGGAGAAGATCTGAGGATCTGAGGGAGAGGATCTAAGGATCTGAGGATCTGAGGGAGAAGATCTGAGGATCTGAGGGAGAGGATCTGAGGATCTGAAGATCTGAGGATCTGAGGGAGAAGATCAGAGGATCTGAGGGAGAGGATCTGAGGATCTGAGGGAGAAGATCTGAGGATCTGAGGGAGAGGATCTGAGGATCTGAGGGAGAAGATCTGAGGATCTGAGGGAGAGGGAGAAGATCTGAGGATCTGAGGGAGAGGATCTGAGGATCTGAAGGAGAGGATCTGAGGGAGAAGATCTGAGGATCTGAGGGAGAGGATCTGAGGATCTGAAGGAGAGGATCTAAGGATCTGAGGATCTGAGGGAGAAGATCTGAGGATCTGAGGGAGAGGATCTGAGGATCTGAAGGAGAGGATCTAAGGATCTGAGGATCTGAGGGAGAAGATCTGAGGATCTGAGGGAGAGGATCTGAGGATCTGAGGGAGAGGATCTGAGGATCTGAGGATCTGAGGGAGAAGATCTGAGGATCTGAGGGAGAGGATCTGAGGATCTGAGGGAGAAGATCTGAGGATCTGAGGATCTGAGGGAGAGGATCTGAGGATCTGAGGGAGAGGGAGAAGATCTGAGGATCTGAGGGAGAGGATCTGAGGATCTGAAGGAGAGGATCTAAGTATCTGAGGATCTGAGGGAGAAGATCTGAGGATCTGAGGGAGAGGATCTGAGGATCTGAAGGAGAGGATCTAAGGATCTGAGGATCTGAGGGAGAAGATCTGAGGATCTGAGGGAGAGGATCTGAGGATCTGAAGGAGAGGATCTAAGGATCTGAGGATCTGAGGGAGAAGATCTGAGGATCTGAGGGAGAGGATCTGAGGATCTGAGGGAGAAGATCTGAGGATCTGAGGATATGAGGGAGAGGATCTGATGATCTGAGGGAGAGGATCTGAAGGAGAGGATCTGAGGATCTGAAGATCTGAGGATCTGAAGGAGAGGATCTGAGGGAGAAGATCTGAAGGAGAGGATCTGAGGATCTGAGGGAGAGGATCTGAGGATCTGAAGGAGAGGATCTGAGGATCTGAGGATCTGAGGGAGAGGATCTGAGGATCTGAAGGAGAGGATCTGAGGATCTGAGGATCTGAAGGAGAGGATCTGAGGATCTGAGGATCTGAAGGAGAGGATCTGAGGATCTGAGGATCTGAAGGAGAGGATCTGAGGATCTGAGGGAGAGGATATGAGGATCTGAGGATCTGAAGGAGAGGATCTGAGGATCTGAAGGAGAGGATCTGATGATATGAGGGAGAAGATCTGAGGATCTGAGGATCTGAAGGAGAGGATATGAGGATCTGAGGATCTGAAGGAGAGGATCTGAGGATCTGAGGGAGAGGATATGAGGATCTGAGGATCTGAAGGAGAGGATCTGAGGATCTGAGGGAGAGGATATGAGGATCTGAGGATCTGAAGGAGAGGATCTGAGGATCTGAGGATCTGAAGGAGAGAATCTGAGGATCTGAAGGAGAGGATCTGAGGATCTGAGGGAGAGGATCTGAGGATCTGAGGATCTGAAGGAGAGGATCTGAGGATCTGAGGATCTGAGGGAGAGGATCTGAGGATCTGAGGGAGAGGATCTGAGGATCTGAGGATCTGAGGGAGAGGATCTGAGGGAGAGGATCTGAGGATCTGAAGGAGAGGATCTGAGGATCTGAGGATCTGAAGGAGAGGATCTGAGGGTCTGAGGATCTGAGGGAGAGGATCTGAGGATCTGAAGGAGAGGATCTGAGGATCTGAAGGAGAGGATCTGAGGATCTGAGGGAGAAGATCTGAGGATCTGAGGATCTGAAGGAGAGGATCTGAGGGTCTGAGGATCTGAGGGAGAGGATCTGAGGATCTGAAGGAGAGGATCTGAGGATCTGAGGGAGAGGATCTGAGGATCTGAGGGAGAAGATCTGAGGATCTGAGGATCTGAAGGAGAGGATCTGAGGATCTGAGGGAGAGGATCTGAGGATCTGAGGACCCTAACCCTAACCCCAGGATCTGAGGATCTGAGGCCACTACAGCCACTAAAGACTGAAGAAATCTTGTAAGATTAACTAAATTAACCCCCGAGTCGAATCATAGCTGAAATCCACACTTATAATGGAAATTAGCCCCATTTATACTTATTTATAAGTATTACTATTCTATAAATATATAAAGACTCATTAAGACACTACACTGCATTATAAGACCAGTTATAGTTACATTTATATATATATATATATTATTTTTATTTTTATTTTTATTTAAATGTCCTTATAAGTCATGCATTTGCTTCTTCAATGCGTAGTATTGCTTATAGCAGTTTGAAATTATACTTTACAAATATTGTTGCAGTGTTTTGCTAGTATGTAACAAAGATAAAAAAAGATATCGTAAAAAAGACAAAAAATTTCAACTGTTTGTGTGAATGATTTCTGTTTTTTCCCATTATTTTATTACAGGAATTATTGTTCGTTATTACATTTACAAATAAACAACTTATAATATGTTTAATGAGCACATCTTCATGATTTCTTAACACTTGCTTTAGGGAAATGGCATTGTATGTTTTCACTTTACTTAAAGCCTTCAGTGATGCCTCTATGGAGGTTAGCAACTGGATTATCACTCACAAGAAGTATTTACAAGAACACAACACGGCTATTAATAACAATATAATCACTTATTTGACAGAAATAAATCTGAATAACTAAAAAGTCATTGTAGCTATAATATAATAACATTATAGTAATGCAGGTTGCATTTTAATAAATACAATTATTCAAGTGACTAATGAATACTTATAAATCAGTGTATAATGGATTATGAGCATGCACATTGAAAAAGCAAATGCATGACTTATAATATAAAT
>NC_138227.1:485200-500200 GCF_964197995.2 Scardinius erythrophthalmus
CCCGTGAACCTTCAGTCTGAGTGTGTACACCCGTGAACCTTCAGTCTGAGTGTGTACACCCGTGAACCTTCAGTCTGAGTGTGTTTACACCCGTGAACCTTCAGTCTGAGTGTGTACACCCGTGAACCTTCAGTCTGAGTGTTTACACCCGTGAACCTTCAGTCTGAGTGTGTTTACACCCGTGAACCTTCAGTCTGAGTGTTTACACCCGTGAACCTTCAGTCTGAGTGTGTACACCCGTGAACCTTCAGTCTGAGTGTGTTTACACCCGTGAACCTTCAGTCTGAGTGTGTACACCCGTGAACCTTCAGTCTGAGTGTGTTTACACCCGTGAACCTTCAGTCTGAGTGTGTTTACACCCGTGAACCTTCAGTCTGAGTGTGTACACCCGTGAACCTTCAGTCTGAGTGTTTACACCCGTGAACCTTCAGTCTGAGTGTGTACACCCGTGAACCTTCAGTCTGAGTGCGTTTACACCCGTGAACCTTCAGTCTGAGTATGTTTACACCCGTGAACCTTCAGTCTGAGTGTGTTTACACACCTTCAGTCTGAGTGTGTACACCCGTGAACCTTCAGTCTGAGTGTGTGTACACCCGTGAACCTTCAGTCTGAGTGTGTTTACACCCGTGAACCTTCAGTCTGAGTGTGTACACCCGTGAACCTTCAGTCTGAGTGTGTTTACACCCGTGAACCTTCAGTCTGAGTGTGTACACCCGTGAACCTTCAGTCTGAGTGTGTACACCCGTGAACCTTCAGTCTGAGTGTGTACACCCGTGAACCTTCAGTCTGAGTGTGTACACCCGTGAACCTTCAGTCTGAGTGTGTTTACACCCGTGAACCTTCAGTCTGAGTGTGTGTACACCCGTGAACCTTCAGTCTGAGTGTGTTTACACCCGTGAACCTTCAGTCTGAGTGTGTTTACACCCGTGAACCTTCAGTCTGAGTGTGTTTACACCCGTGAACCTTCAGTCTGAGTTTTTACACCCGTGTACCTTCAGTCTGAGTGTGTTTACACCCGTGAACCTTCAGTCTGAGTGTGTGTACACCCGTGAACCTTCAGTCTGAGTGTGTTTACACCCTTGAACCTTCAGTCTGAGTGTGTTTACACACCTTCAGTCTGAGTGTGTTTACACCCGTGAACCTTCAGTCTGAGTGTGTTTACACCCGTGAACCTTCAGTCTGAGTGTTTACAGCCGTGAACCTTCAGTCTGAGTGTTTACACCCGTGAACCTTCAGTCTGAGTGTGTGTACACCCGTGAACCTTCAGTCTGAGTGTGTTTACACCCGTGAACCTTCAGTCTGAGTGTGTTTACACCCGTGAACCTTCAGTCTGAGTGTTTACACACACGTGAACCTTCAGTCTGAGTGTTTACACCCGTGAACCTTCAGTCTGAGTGTGTGTACACCCGTGAACCTTCAGTCTGAGTGTGTTTACACACACGTGAACCTTCAGTCTGAGTGTGTTTACACCCGTGAACCTTCAGTCTGAGTGTGTGTACACCCGTGAACCTTCAGTCTGAGCGTTTACACACACGTGAACCTTCAGTCTGAGTGTGTGTACACCCGTGAACCTTCAGTCTGAGTGTTTACACACACGTGAACCTTCAGTCTGAGTGTGTTTACACCCGTGAACCTTCAGTCTGAGTGTGTTTACACCCGTGAACCTTCAGTCTGAGTGTGTTTACACCCGTGAACCTTCAGTCTGAGTGTGTTTACACCCGTGAACCTTCAGTCTGAGTGTGTACACCCGTGAACCTTCAGTCTGAGTGTTTACACCCGTGAACCTTCAGTCTGAGTGTGTACACCCGTGAACCTTCAGTCTGAGTGTGTACACCCGTGAACCTTCAGTCTGAGTGTTTACACACACGTGAACCTTCAGTCTGAGTGTGTTTACACCCGTGAACCTTCAGTCTGAGTGTGTTTACACCCGTGAACCTTCAGTCTGAGTGTGTGTACACCCGTGAACCTTCAGTCTGAGTGTGTGTACACCCGTGAACCTTCAGTCTGAGTGTGTTTACACCCGTGAACCTTCAGTCTGAGTGTGTACACCCGTGAACCTTCAGTCTGAGTGTGTGTACACCCGTGAACCTTCAGTCTGAGTGTGTTTACACCCGTGAACCTCCAGTCTGAGTGTGTTTACACCTGTGAACCTTCAGTCTGAGTGTGTGTACACCCGTGAACCTTCAGTCTGAGTGTATTTACACCCGTGAACCTTCAGTCTGAGTGCGTGTACACCCGTGAACCTTCAGTCTGAGTGTGTTTACACCTGTGAACCTTCAGTCTGAGTATGTTTACACCCGTGAACCTTCAGTCTGAGTGTGTACACCCGTGAACCTTCAGTCTGAGTGTGTACACCCGTGAACCTTCAGTCTGAGTGTGTTTACACCCGTGAACCTTCAGTCTGAGTGTGTACACCCGTGAACCTTCAGTCTGAGTGTGTTTACACCCGTGAACCTTCAGTCTGAGTGTGTACACCCGTGAACCTTCAGTCTGAGTATGTTTACACCCGTGAACCTTCAGTCTGAGCGTTTACACCCGTGAACCTTCAGTCTGAGTGTGTACACCCGTGAACCTTCAGTCTGAGTGTTTACACCCGTGAACCTTCAGTCTGAGTGTGTGTACACCCGTGAACCTTCAGTCTGAGTGTGTTTACACCCGTGAACCTTCAGTCTGAGTGTGTTTACACCCGTGAACCTTCAGTCTGAGTGTGTGTACACCCGTGAACCTTCAGTCTGAGTGTTTACACACACGTGAACCTTCAGTCTGAGTGTGTGTACACCCGTGAACCTTCAGTCTGAGTGTTTACACACACGTGAACCTTCAGTCTGAGTGTGTTTACACCCGTGAACCTTCAGTCTGAGTGTGTGTACACCCGTGAACCTTCAGTCTGAGTGTGTTTACACCCGTGAACCTTCAGTCTGAGTGTGTTTACACCTGTGAACCTTCAGTCTGAGTGTGTTTACACCCGTGAACCTTCAGTCTGAGTGTGTGTACACCCGTGAACCTTCAGTCTGAGTGTGTTTACACCCGTGAACCTTCAGTCTGAGTGTGTTTACACCTGTGAACCTTCAGTCTGAGTGTGTGTACACCCGTGAACCTTCAGTCTGAGTGTGTACACCCGTGAACCTTCAGTCTGAGTGTGTGTACACCCGTGAACCTTCAGTCTGAGTGTATTTACACCCGTGAACCTTCAGTCTGAGTGTGTGTACACCCGTGAACCTTCAGTCTGAGTGTGTTTACACCCGTGAACCTTCAGTCTGAGTGTGTTTACACCCGTGAACCTTCAGTCTGAGTGTGTGTACACCCGTGAACCTTCAGTCTGAGTGTGTTTACACCTGTGAACCTTCAGTCTGAGTGTGTTTACACCCGTGAACCTTCAGTCTGAGTGTGTGTACACCCGTGAACCTTCAGTCTGAGTGCGTTTACACCCGTGAACCTTCAGTCTGAGTGTGTGTACACCCGTGAACCTTCAGTCTGAGTGCGTGTACACCCGTGAACCTTCAGTCTGAGTGTGTTTACACCCGTGAACCTTCAGTCTGAGTGTGTGTACACCCGTGAACCTTCAGTCTGAGTGTGTTTACACCTGTGAACCTTCAGTCTGAGTGTGTTTACACCTGTGAACCTTCAGTCTGAGTGTGTGTACACCCGTGAACCTTCAGTCTGAGTGTGTTTACACCCGTGAACCTTCAGTCTGAGTGTGTTTACACCTGTGAACCTTTATCGAACTGTTTTTTCCCGGACACTTCCTTAATTGAAGAGTTTGAAGTTCAACACAGCGAGGAATCATAAACATGCCTGAGGCTCTCGAGCGCCCATCTGTCATCTGACCAACTTCAACATCTCTCTCTCTCTCTCTACCTCTCTCTCTCTTCCTCCTCGTCCACAACGAAGGAAAGAACATTGATTTGAACCACAAACTACAAACTCCCAGAGATCTGACTGAGACTCATTAATCAGCACAGACTCAAAGCTTCCAGAAACCTGATAATGAACACGTTCAGTGACTCCAAACATATGCAGACAGACAGACAAACGTTGGATTAAAAATGCAATTCAAAAATGTAACCGTAAGATGTAACCATCTTTTAATGGTTAAAAGGGTTTCCTGGCTGATCTTGTCTTCAAGTGTTCACCATTTTCATGGTTTTCTGGATTAGGGTTATTGATGCTTTTGGCTTTTGCTCTTAAAGTCTTGTGTTCATGTGGACTCTCTACACTCATTACACATATATACTGTATGTTATATACGTGCATGTATTTATATATTTCTCACAGATTTTCATGTGTAAAGATGTTTTTTCTGTGTGTGTGTGTGTGTCTCTCTCTCTCTCCATTTAAAACTGCTGGAGGAAACGGTGAGTCTGTCCATTCTTACTTCTTTTTCCCTTCATTCTTCATTTCCTCTGAGAATCGGGCACATGAATATGAAAAATGAGGTTCAGCATGGCGTATCACATCATATACTCATCATATGAAAACGCCGGAGGCTTCAGAGAAGCTTTCATCTTCAGCGAGTGTTTCACTGCGAAACATCAAAGCCTCTGTGCTCCTGTTTGCCTGAGCGCTGCAGGAAGATTAATTGTGCTTTAATAATCAGACGCGCCATAAACGCGATTGAACCCGACGACCAAACCGGCCACACACCAAATGAAATGATTTTCTGTGAAAGTCCAGGTATAAAGACAAAGTGAAATAGATTCACATCACACTGATGGAAGGTGACAGCTTCATATTGACTCTGACTGAGGAGAGAAAACCACTTTCAATATATTAAACATCAGCGGATGAAGACCAAACCAGCAGAACACAGAGAATAAACCCAATCAACTCGTCCTATCATTCATTCAGAAATGTTCCAGGGGTTTTTGTAACTGAAATGTAAACATGATTGTCCTGTGTCCTCAATATCACTTTATATCCTATAAAATGCCCAACAAAAGCCACTTCCTGCATGACATCACCCACCAGGAAGTGACATCATCCACAGCTAATTGCTGAAGAGTTTGATCAGATCAGATTCATGAACGTCTGTAAACTCTGAACTCTTACACGACTCACTCCATCTAAACGAAGAGTTAACAGACGACAGCACTGAGACTCGTCACGCGTGTCAGAACTGTCTGTTCCTGACGTCTCAGGTCTATTTAAAGGATCAGCTCCAGATTTACTGCATGAACACACAGTTTAAACCTGAGCCATGTAGATTTACAACAGCACCAAACAAACAGACGTACAATTAATCATTGGGATGAAACATCTGCGTTTTCTGCTCGACAGCAAAAAAGGAGCATTAACAGGCAGAAAAAAGCAAATAAATAAAAATAAAATCAGTTGATGCAAGCAAATGCTTTAATAAAAAGACTTGTATTTGCCAGAGTTCTGCTCTTCTATTCTACACCATTAAACACTTTAACACAGTGTGTGTGTGTGTGTGTGTGTGTGTGAGAGAGCCCAGCAAACATTGGTCCGGAGGCAACGTCGTGTCCCTGGCCAAAAATAGTCGCGGTATGACGGCATAAATCGGTAAAAATATGTAACACAGAACATTTCCTAAAAATGCATTCAGATACATTTGTACATGTCTACAGTTCTCTGGGGTTGCATGTATAATTGTTATTTTGACTTTTAGCTACGTGTAGTTCAATATATAGTGTATCGGGTGAGAAGACGTCACCTGGCGACGTCTTTTACACGTGCATTTATAGTCCATCATGACCCTCCATCATGAAATCCTTGTGAAATATGCAAAAGCTGTGCTTAATCCTTGCATGGTTAATTCTGCAAAAATGAATTTAATTGCCCAAGTAGTTTTTAAGAGGTTGTGAAGACGTCCACTGACGTCCTTTACACGTCAAGGCTGTGAATACACGTCCACTGACGTCCTTTGCACGTCAAGTCAAGCAAGACAGAAAAAAAAACAGGAATTATCTTTATGAAATACACGAATTGTATACAAAGTAAATATATTTACTTTATCTTGTTTAAATAAATTATAATCACACAGTTCCCAGTGTGGTTAAGTGAATGCAAAGCCTCTGCATTTTAGTCATTATTTCAACCTGTAGCCTACCTGATGTATACGTTGTGTTTTTTTTTTTTTTTATGGAATGTATGCATATACATGTAAAACAGAAATATATCTGGTCACCATTTATGTCTGAGTTGGATGTAATTGCCAAAACTGTGCTGCCAAGATGTAACAAAAGATCTCCCGACATTACCAAATCCCGCGATAGGTTAGATTATCTCACGAGATGTTAACGCGTTTTCCCCATAGACTCACTCCGGAACACTGAAGTTTGAACAACCACGAAGAGAGGAGGAATTGAGGCCCATATTATTAGAAATCTACTGTTGGGTACGTACATTTTGTATTATTAGATTCACGTGCTAGAATTTTACTTGTTTGACATTAATGAACCGAAAGAAATGATGCCCACATTGTCAACTGAAATTAGCTAACTGAGTTTGGCTAAAATTAGCTAGTAGGCTAAAAGTTAATTTGAACTTATACAACGGTATACCATAGTATAAAGTATGTTTAATGATACAGTCAAAGTTATTACTGTAAATTATTAATGTAGCCTTTTGAGAGTTTCTTTCATAAAGTAAATTATCTGAAGTAGAATGAAATGTTTAGCTGGATTTGAACATGTATGTTTTCAGTAACTGCTTTAAAAATATTTTGTAATTTTAGAATTGCTAAACATGTCTATTCAGGGGACATCACAGCCCACCTGTCTTTATCAGAAATGTCCTGTTCACTTTCTCACTGTTACACACCTAGTTAAGGGTCTTTCTCAAGGGCACCACAGTGGAATTGAAGAGGCAGGGGACAAATGCTGTTCCCCCCGCCCCCCCAACTGATCTAACACCAATTTAAAGCAGAACATCTTTTATACAATAAAATACAATGTAATGCATGTTGATTACTTTTTTCTAGAGGTGGGCATAGATTAATTTTTTTAATCTAGATTAAAATGGCTCATTTGAATTCTGCCGAAGGCATTCAGAATATGTGTGCTACCCAAATAATGACTATAAAAGTAAGTCTTCAAGCCAGGTGGCGCATTAGACCAGGGGCTCATCTCCTGTTTCCAAAATGCATCACAAACTGCTTGAGAAAGCTGTTCTACTCATAGACTGTAAAAAGTTACTACTGTACTGTTACAGTCCGTAGGGAACATAGGCCTATGTTATTATCAACTACTATAGGCTATCAATTAGGGATGGGCGATATGGCCTAAAATCCATATTGTGATATACATTGCAGCCTCTTGCGATAACGATATTATAATAAAACTATTTCAGAACAGGTTACACAGACCCTGCTAAACAACTGCTAAATGTTTTTTTTTTTTTTTTGAAAGGGTGCATGTAGTTTTGAGAACATATATTGTGCAAAACTGTAAGTATACAACATAATTTTGCAGATAAATAAGATTTAAGTACACTAGCTGCAGAGACTTAAGTAGGTCTAATGTTTATTATGGCTTGGAGCTTATGAAACCCCAAATTTAAAATTAGAATATTGTCTAACTGATGTCTTTTCAGTTAAAAAGAAACACAACAACGATTCTTAAAATCGGGCGCTTTTAATAAGAAGAGATTATGTTCTACACCACTCAGCACTCAGATATATTGGGAATAATACGCGCGCGCTGGTATTCAGTGATATGTTTCGTTTTGAATTTGAGGTGGTAGAACGGATTAGTCGTGTGTTAACTTACCGAACTGTTACACCACACAGTCTACGTCGGACGGCTTAAATCCGAACCAAGTCCAAATAATGGATGTTGCACCAGCACCGATCTTTTACACCAGCTTTAACTTTCAGCCGTGTTTACTTAAGATGACGACGAATTTGATGCGTTGCGGCCGGCTGTACCTCGCGGCCGCGGGTAGATTGCGTCATCAGCTTGTGTAGTTAGAGCCAGCTCCCAACCCAACTTGGAGAATAGATTAACGGCGATATTTTTTTTATCGCGCGATAAGAATGTGTGTTTGTGTGTGTGTCTGTGTGTGCGTGTGTGTGTGTGTGTGTGTGTGTGTGTGTGCGTGTGTGTGTGTACTGAGCACACCGGTTCTGCTGCGGTTTAACAGATAAACACACAGAGGCTGAATGCTCAAACTCTCGGTCTCTCGTCTGCAGAACATCTAAAAACATTCACAAACTCTCCCTCGATTTACATGAAATGACTAAAAAGCTTTTGTATGGTCATTAACTCCTGCAGCAACACCTGCGGATCGACACACACACACACACACACACACACACGAGGAGAACCGATGGATGTTCCTCAGTGAAGACTGAGACGCGTGTACAGATCAGATCACACTGATGTGTGTGTGTTCAACATCATGCAGAGTTTACATGTGTAATGAAGGAGTTCAGTCCTACAGAACATCTGAAGTCTCCGGTGTGGGACGAGCGGTCAGCGCGCGTGATCCTCGCCGTGATCCTCGCCGTGGGCAGAGGTGTGTGTGTGTGTGTGTGTAGCAGAGGACAGAGGCTCGATTGGTTGCACACACACGAGAGATTGTTCTTCCTCCAGAGAAATGATTTTTTTCCTGCGCATTCCTTCATTCGGTGCTTTGAGTGGCAGATGACAAGAAGCAGTTGTTCATGTCTGAGGGTCGAGAGAGGTCAAACACCCCCTCCACACACACACACACACACACACACACACACACAATCCAGACAGAGAGAGAGAGAGAGAGAGAGAGAGAGAGCGAGAGAGACAGAGAGAGAGAGAGAGTGAGAGAGAGAGAGAGAGAGAGAGAGAGAGAGAGAGAGAGAGAGAGAGAGAGAGAGAGAGAGAGAGAGAGAGAGAGAGAGAGAGAGACACACACACACACACACACTCCGGATACTCTCTCATACTCTCTCATACACTCTCACTCTCACTCTCTCTCTCACACACACACACACACACACACACACACACACACACACACACAGAGACCCACTACACACTCTTGAAGGATTTATGAATGTCTGACCGGTCGATCTCTGAATCCTGTATGTAGTTGTGTGGTTTTCTGCAGTGAGTGTGTGTTGGGCAGCAGTGATAAACAGAAGCTGATCTCATAATAAAGCCCAAACACACACTCAGAGAAACACGGACACACCCGAGTTCACATGGTTATCATGCAGAAAGCCACTTTTGTTGAAGTTAAAAGGCTATTTTGCAGATGCACAAATCTTGACTGTGATGATAAAAAGCTGATGAAATTAATACAGCAGTGAAAAAGAAAAAGGATTTATTCTGTCCTTGAACTACATTACGAGCAATTACATCACAAACAGTGGAAATATCATGTAGAAACTTTACACACTAGACCTAGAGAAAATACTGACGCAACAACACACAACACCCTATTCTCTGTATAGCAAAGCTCTGGCAACAACGTACGCGGTACAACACACTAGTAACTGCATAGCAAACCCCCATGACACCCTAATATCTGCATAGCAACGCCCTGGCAATCACCCACAACACCCTAGTATCTGCCCTGGCAACAACACCCTAGTATCTGCCCTGGCAACAACACCCTAGTATCTGCACAGCAACAACACCCTAGTATCTGCACAGCAACAACACCCTAGTATCTGCACAGCAACAACACCCTAGTATCTGCCCTGGCAACAACACCCTAGTATCTGCCCTGGCAACAACACCCTAGTATCTGCCCTGGCAACAACACCCTAGTATCTGCCCTGGCAACAACACCCTAGTATCTGCACAGCAACAACACCCTAGTATCTGCACAGCAACAACACCCTAGTATCTGCCCTGGCAACAACACCCTAGTATCTGCACAGCAACAACACCCTAGTATCTGCACAGCAACAACACCCTAGTATCTGCCCTGGCAACAACACCCTAGTATCTGCCCTGGCAACAACACCCTAGTATCTGCCCTGGCAACAACACCCTAGTATCTGCCCTGGCAACAACACCCTAGTATCTGCACAGCAACAACACCCTAGTATCTGCACAGCAACAACACCCTAGTATCTGCACAGCAACAACACCCTAGTATCTGCCCTGGCAACAACACCCTAGTATCTGCCCTGGCAACAACACCCTAGTATCTGCACAGCAACAACACCCTAGTATCTGCCCTGGCAACAACACCCTAGTATCTGCACAGCAACAACACCCTAGTATCTGCACAGCAACAACACCCTAGTATCTGCACAGCAACAACACCCTAGTATCTGCACAGCAACAACACCCAAGTATCTGCCCTGGCAACAACACCCTAGTATCTGCCCTGGCAACAACACCCTAGTATCTGCACAGCAACAACACCCTAGTATCTGCACAGCAACAACACCCTAGTATCTGCCCTGGCAACAACACCCTAGTATCTGCACAGCAACAACACCCTAGTATCTGCACAGCAACAACACCCTAGTATCTGCCCTGGCAACAACACCCTAGTATCTGCACAGCAACAACACCCTAGTATCTGCACAGCAACAACACCCTAGTATCTGCACAGCAACAACACCCTAGTATCTGCACAGCAACAACACCCTAGTATCTGCACAGCAACAACACCCTAGTATCTGCCCTGGCAACAACACCCTAGTATCTGCACAGCAACAACACCCTAGTATCTGCACAGCAACAACACCCTAGTATCTGCCCTGGCAACAACACCCTAGTATCTGCACAGCAACAACACCCTAGTATCTGTCCAGGCAACAACACCCTAGTATCTGCACAGCAACAACACCCTAGTATCTGCACAGCAACAACACCCTAGTATCTGCACAGCAACAACACCCTAGTATCTGCCCTGGCAACAACACCCTAGTATCTGCACAGCAACAACACCCTAGTATCTGCACAGCAACAACACCCTAGTATCTGCCCTGGCAACAACACCCTAGTATCTGCACAGCAACAACACCCTAGTATCTGCCCTGGCAACAACACCCTAGTATCTGCCCTGGCAACAACACCCTAGTATCTGCACAGCAACAACACCCTAGTATCTGCCCTGGCAACAACACCCTAGTATCTGCACAGCAACAACACCCTAGTATCTGCACAGCAACAACACCCTAGTATCTGCACAGCAACAACACCCTAGTATCTGCACAGCAACAACACCCAAGTATCTGCCCTGGCAACAACACCCTAGTATCTGCCCTGGCAACAACACCCTAGTATCTGCACAGCAACAACACCCTAGTATCTGCACAGCAACAACACCCTAGTATCTGCCCTGGCAACAACACCCTAGTATCTGCACAGCAACAACACCCTAGTATCTGCACAGCAACAACACCCTAGTATCTGCACAGCAACAACACCCTAGTATCTGCCCTGGCAACAACACCCTAGTATCTGCATATCAACGCCCTGGCAACAACACCCTAGTATCTGCACAGCAACAACACCCTGGTATCTGCACAGCAACAACACCCTAGTATCTGCCCTGGCAACAACACCCTAGTATCTGCCCTGGCAACAACACCCTAGTATCTGCACAGCAACAACACCCTAGTATCTGCACAGCAACAACACCCTAGTATCTGCACAGCAACAACACCCTAGTATCTGTCCAGGCAACAACACCCTAGTATCTGCATTGCAACGCCCTGGCAACAACACCCTAGTATCTGCCCAGGCAACAACACCCTAGTATCTGCCCAGGCAACAACACCCTAGTAACTGCATTGCAACGCCCTGGCAACAACACCCTAGTATCTGCCCAGGCAACAAAACCCTAGTATCTGCCCAGGCAACAACACCCTAGTAACTGCATTGCAACGCCCTGGCAACAACACCCTAGTATCTGCCCTGGCAACAACACCCTAGTATCTGCCCTGGCAACAACACCCTAGTATTTGCCCTGGCAACAACACCCTAGTATCTGCCCTGGCAACAACACCCTAGTATTTGCCCTGGCAACAACACCCTAGTATCTGCCCTGGCCACAACACCCTAGTAACTGCATAGTAACGCCCTGGCAACAACACCCTAGTAACTGCATAGCAACACCCTCTCAATCACCCACAACACCCTAGAAATCTGCATAGGAACGCCCTGGCAAACATTCACAACACCCTAGTATCTGCACAGCAATGCCCTGGCAACAACAGACAACACCCTAGTAACTACATAGCAATGCTCTGGCAACAACACACACAGCACAACACAGTAGTAACTGCATAGGAACGCCCTGGCAACACTCACACCACCATAGTATCTGCATAGCTGTACTGGGAACCCCCCACCTCACCCTAGTAACTGCATAGCAACACCCTAGTATCTGCACAGCAACGCTCTGGCAACAACACCCTAGTATCTGCATAGCAACACCCTGGCAACAACACACAACACCCTAGTAACTACATAGCAATGCTCTGGCAACAACACCCTTGTACCTACATAGCAACAACCAGGCAAACACTCACAACACCCTAGTATCTGCATAGCAACACCCTGGCAACAACACCCACGACAATCTAGTAAAAGAGCTGAAGTTCCAGCGCCCAGGACAGGAAACCTCGGGAAACCTCGGGAAAGCTTGGGAAATATCGGGAACCTCAGGAAACATCTGGAAACCTCGGGAAACCTAGGGAAACCTCAGGAAACATCGGGAAACATCAGGAAACCTCGGGAAACCTCAGGAAACATCGGGAACCTCAGGAAACCTTGGGAAACATCGGAAAACCTCTGGAAACATCGGGAACCTCTGGAAACCTTGGGAAACATCGGGAAACCTCGGGAAACATCAGGAACCTCTGGAAACATCGGGAACCTCTGGAAACATCGGAAAACCTCGGGAAACATAGGGAACCTCGGGAAACATCGGAAAACCTCAGGAAACCTCGGGAACCTCGGGAAACCTCGGGAAACCTCGGGAACCTCTGGAAACCTCGGGAAACATTGGGAACCTCGGGAAACATCGGGAACCTCTGGAAACATCGGAAAAACTCAGGAAACATCGGGAACCTCGGGAAACCTCGGGAAACATCGGGAACCTCGGGAAACATCGGAAAACCTCGGGAAACATCGGGAACCTCTGGAAACATCGGGAAACATCGAAAACCTCGGGAAACATCGGGAACATCTGGAAACATCGGAAAACCTCGGGAAACATCGGGAACCTCGGGAAACAACCCTCACAGCTGCACAGAAGCTCTTTACACTGATCCCTGGAGGAATCTGCCCATATGAAGACGAAAAGTGAGTAGCATGAGTAGCAGTAACTGCACACACACCTGCATGCTAACGCTCAGGAGAACATCACCTGTTATCAGCTCGTCATGTGTGTGTGACGTCAGACTCGGTCACATGAGCTTCAGCTCGTCGTGTGTGTGTGTGTCTTTGGTTTCCTTCATCTGTCACTGCTGAAGCGTTCACAAACCTGCAGCACTCAGGTGTGTGTGTGTGTGTGTGTGTGTGTGTGTAGGCCTGTCACGATAACAAATTTTGCTGGACGATAAATTGTCCAAGAAATTATCGCGATAAACGATAATATTGTTGTTCTGAGACCATTTTCATTTAATATAATTATAATGGCATAATAATGCAGGCACACCTTTTCAACGATCTATAAACTTTTATTTCTAAAGAATATTAAACATTGAAAACGGAAAATATTTTAAATATCCAAAAAAATGAACAAAACAACCAAAAACAATGAAAGCAATGGACTCTTAAGCGGGTCGCACACCGGACGCACAGCTCAGCGCCACGTCTAGGACAACTGTCACCTGAAAATCCGATAACATCAGCAATTTTCTGATTTCTGTAAATAAATATAAAACTAAATGTACATTGCAGCACAGGGTGAAGTCCGTATATACATTAACTACGATTTGAGACACATACAGTAAATGTAAATTTTATATAAAACTATGTAAATGGCGCTCTGTGGCGCGGCAGGATTTTGAACACGGTCCTGAGCCGTTGTTGGGCGCCGCGGACAGACGCCGAAAGGCGCCGCCGGTGTGTGTACTCTCATAGAGAATAATGTGTTCGAATTTAAAAGACGTGGCGCTGCGCGTCCGGTGTGCGACCCGCTTTAGTGTCTGTTAACAAAATAAATGTCTGTTAATAAATAAAATGGATGTAAACAAAATTGCACTTCAAAAAACATTAAACATTAGGCTTAAATAGTGATACATTCCATAACAGGCAAAACTGACAGTTAGGACCTTTGTAAACAAATAAAAAAAAACCTCAACAAGCCATATCGCACAATTTTGCACTGTTACTCCTGTTACTTTGTCAAGTGATTGTGTACTGTCGGGAAGACGGAGACGCACTTTATTGCGTGTATATGCTACAAACTGAAAATACTTGGTTAGGATTAGGGGTGAGGAGTGCGTGCGTATTACAAGCCATAAAGTGCGTATCATATGCACGCAAAAACTATTTTTGGCGCATAAATGGCACGAGAAATAACATTCGTGGTATAGATACGCATTTTCATGTGATCGGGCTCGCTGTCTCAACTCACAACTAGCGTCTTCTCTCTCTCCCGGCAGTAGCCGCAAACAGTCCCGCCGGCGCTTTCCCATACAAAGACCATGTGACTGACAAGCGCCGCGGCGCCGCCTCCCCGCACAAAGACCATGCAACTGACAACAAGAGGGTTCACTCCTCCTATACGCTAAAGAACCGAGCGAGAGTGGTCATCCAGTCTCTTTGGTAGAGAGAGAGAGAAACGAGGAAAACAAACAAGCATGCAAATGGAATTATCGCGGCCGGAAAAATGATCGAGCTCATTTTTTTTATCGTGCGATTAATCGAATTATCGACTATCGCGACAGGCCTATGTGTGTGTGTGTGTGTGTGTAGCCATGATACGATATGGCTGCGTTTCAGCTGATTGGCCGTTCACTCGAGGTCTGTCAGCCAATCATGACAGCAGAACAGTCTCCACTTCACCAGCCTCACACAGGATAATACACTCATTCTCATTTAATAAAGTTCCCTCTATACAGCAGAGCTATAGTTCAGATGA
>NC_138227.1:506971-534471 GCF_964197995.2 Scardinius erythrophthalmus
ATTTTCGTACTTCCTTAAAACTTCTTCTAAAACAGACACATCTCTTTTACTTTTGATAAACACGGTAACGTCATCAGCATAGGCAGAAAACTTAGGTTTAACTTTTTGTTCTTTAAAGCTCCAATATGTAGGGATTTTGTAATAAAATTTCCAAAAATAACTTGCACAGTGTGATATATTTCCTCCAGTTATGTACTTACAATATCTCAAAAGTCTCCAAAGATTTTTTATTTCAGAGAAATTCCGATTTTAAATAACTGGCCGTCCCGGAAAAGAAATGTCGCGCCTCAGTGACGCAATGTCCGCTCTCTCTATCCTTCTTTCCGGTGTGGACCATGTGATAGGATATTCCACCACACCGGATTTTTTTTTTTTTTTTTTACAACTTTATTGAGGTTTTTTTCTTATCACAATAAACAATAAAGACATCTGACAAAGAATAAAAAAAGGAATAAAATAAAAAATATGACCCACCACACCGGAATATCGCATGGTCAAATGCGGAAGTGGTGGTTAAAGCGTTATAGCCATAGACTGTATGGTTATAGCTGTTATGGATCACGATTACTCTTTGGCGAGTATTGAAGTGCCAACAAAACGAAAGCGTCCATATTCGGATACACGCAGACTGTGTGACAAACGGAGGAATAAAACCCGGATAAATATCGGCAGGCGTTTTCGAGATGGAGAGAGCTGCGCGTCTGGACTTGACAGAGACTCTGCTCTCGCGAGTGTATTGATAGACAGGTAAGACATGCAACTGTCAATAATAGCACTTATAAACAAAGTTATATTGCTCTTTGTACTTTGGTAAGGCTTTTTATCACGTGTGGTGACCGAGATTATGGCAGTACAATTACAATCGGAGATGATGTTAAAAAAAATATTTAGTCATTACTTGCAAATGTTCGTTCAAATTTACTTTTAGATATTGGTTTGAACACGTTAAACAACACGGCATTAACCATAAAAAACGTAAAACTGCACAACATTAACCAAACAAATCATTTGACAAATAGCTGTATGTTGTAACGGGATAGCCTAATATAGCATAACATTTCACGTCCCTTGCAGTTCATTAATTATGATGACATAAAATAATACGATAAGACATACAGGTAATACAAAAACGAATAAATTACCTCATCCGTGATCATGATTCATTAATTCCATTTAGATACATCGCTAGATGGTGAAAACGCATTATAAACCACATCTCCCATCGTCACCTCCTTCATAGCGTCATCAAGCTTCGCCTTTGTTATTGTTGGAAACTGCGCCCTCTTGTGGTCAAATACCAAAGTCACATACTGGAGCTTTAATTAGCAGGCCATCTAAATTTATCCCCAATTGACAAAGCAAAGGTTCGATGGCTAAAGAATATAACATCCCTGACAAAGGGCAACCTTGTCGAATCCCTCTACGTACTGACACTGGTTGACTAAGCCCTCCTCCTACCTTCAACATTGTGGAAACATCAGAATACAACAGTTTGATCCATGAAATAAAAAGATCACCAAAACCAAAAGCTTTAAGGGAACTAAACAAATAAAAGTGACTGACTCGATCAAATGCCTTCTCTTGATCAATTGCAAATATTCCAATATTGTCACCATTCCTTTTTGCAATATCAATGATATCACGAACAAGAAAAATGTTATCCATTATGGTTCTGTTAGGAATACAATAACTTTGATACTCATTTACTATATGTTCTAAATACAATTTCAATCTATTTGAAAGACATTTCGCTAAGATTTTATAGTCAGTACACAAAATTGCCACTGGTCTCCAGTTCTTCAAAAGACCAAGATCACCTTTCTTTGGTAACAAAGACAAAACGGCTCTTTTACAGCTTGTTGGTAACTCTTTTTTCTTATAAGATGATTTAAAAACATCAAACAAATCATCTTTTAATAAGTACCAAAACTGTTTATAAAATTCGGCTGGAAGTCCATCAATTCCCGGTGCGCGTCCATTAGATAGCTGATTAACGGCCTTTGTTACTTCATCAATGTCCATTTCAACCTCCAGTTGATTCCTCTGTGTATCAGTCAACTTTGGTAAATCTTTAAAAAGGTCCTCCATACAGCCAATGTCACATGGACCATCCGAAAAAAGTTCTGTATAGAAATCAATAGCCATTGTCCTCATTTCTTTAGGATTAGTTGTCACAGTTCCATCTGATTTCTTTAGATGTAGCATTGACTTCCGCGCACCTTCCCGTTTCTCAAAACTAAAAAAGAAAGAACTTGGTGCATCCATCTCTCTCAGAGAGAGGAAACGAGCTCTTATTAAAGCTCCCTTAGCCCGCTCATGAAAAAGTGAGGACAAGGCTTTCTTTTTTTCATTCAGTCTTTCAGTTGATTCACCATTTTGGTTAATTAGACTTCTTTCAATTCATTTTATTTCATCTTCCAGTTCCATAACAGTTTTTTTAAAACAATGACTTGCATTAGCTGTATAATTTTGACAAAAAATCCTAATATGCGCTTTTCCCACATCCCACCAATGCACAACATCATCAAAATCAGTCTTTCGCTCTCTCCATTTTGCCCAAAATAAATGAAATTTTTCACAAAAGAAGGCATCCTGCAACAATTTTACATTAAAATGCCAATAATAGCTATGACCTCTTGTCTTTTGTAAATTAAAAACAATCATACATAAATGATGATCTGAAAAACCACTGGGGTAAATACAGGCCTTCAAAATTCTATTACACCAGTCTTTATTAATATAAAAACGATCTAACCTGGCAAAGCTGATGTGGTCACTTGAAGACTTGGACCAAGTATATTGCTTTTCTACCGGATGTTGTAATCTCCAAACATCACATAAATCAAAATTGCTTATTATTTTATTTAAACACGTAGCAGAAAGAGGGCATGGTTCTTCTCCATTTCTGTCTAATTTAAAATCTGATGTACAATTCCAGTCACCACCCAAAACTAGACAAGCATTTTTATCATAACTCCCCATTATACTTTGACAATTCTTAAAAACCTTTATCCTTTCTGCACCATTATTGGGTGCATAGACATTAACAAAGACAAAAGAAAATCCCAACAACTTAGCATGAACAGCCAGAACTCGACCCTTCTCTATCTCATCACTTGATTCAAAAATTACGTCAATTCTCTTCGAGAACAAGATAGCAACACCACCCGTCGTATTAGTGCCATGACTTAGGAAAAGATGGCCTCCCCACCACTTTTTCCATTCTATCTCATTAGCTATGTCACTATGTGTCTCTTGTAAGAAAATTATATCCATATCCTTATTTTCAATATATTCATTCAACACTGCTCTTCTTCTACCATCCCTTCCTCCATTAATATTAATTTTCCTATCTTAATACTTCCCATCAGAAGAAAAGAAAGATCAAGAAAGAAAAATAGAAGGGTTAGCAAAGAAAAAAACAGAGAAAACACCCCAAGTGATTTAATCATTAAGGAGTTGTTATACCTTTTTCAAGGGCCATTTTTCTTCTCAATTTAGTTACAATTTTTTTCAATCTAAATCGTTTCCTTCTACTCAATTCCTCATAAGTGGCTGTCTGTTGAATTTTCAAAACTGATTGCAAAAAAATGTTTGCATCAGGAAAAAAATCACTTATCTCTATTGTTTTGCCAAAAGTCGCGTCCAGGAAATCACTAACCTCATTTACAGTATACAATTGATCTTCACTAATTTGAGAAAGAATATCCGATGTCTCTGAAAACCTATCATCATCTTCCGTGTCATCTTGCTCCTCTGCATCAGTTAACTGGGACAAACAAATCTGTCCAGTATTTTGTGGGTCATTTTTGACAACCTTTGATAACTTAGAACGAAGACTCTCTTCGTCTTCGTTATCGCCATCATTACCATCTACACATGGATTTTCTCTCTTTTCAGCACGAACCAAACTACCAGTTGAATTTCTGTTTTGATTACTCCTCCCTTCACCTGCATTTTCATCTTTATTTTTTCCATCAACTGTTGTTTTATTTGGATCTTCACTGAACTCTACCATTTCACCAATCTGCACACTAGAAATGACTTCATTATCATTTACATTATTTTCTGGCTGCGTTTTGTTATGTGGACAAGCGATCTTTTTATGTCCAACGTCTCCGCATTCGAAACATTTCAAATTTCCGGTACTCGCGTAAATCATATACGATTTACCCTCATGTTTGATTCGGAAAGAAATATCAAGTGTTTGTTGATCAAGAAACATAAACACCTGACGCCGAAACGACAGCACATGTTTCAATGCTTCATTCCTACACCTCAACGGAATCATTTTCACTTCACTGGCCATTTTTCCAAACCTCAACAATTCTTTTTCAATGTCACTATTCAATATAAAGGGGGGCACATTAGAAATCGTAACTCTAACAGATTGCGATACAAGCGGTGACACAACAGTAAACGCTCCATTTACCCAAACGCCAGATTCAATTAGTTTACTCACCAAGTTTTCATCTTTAAGGAAAATCACCACTGCTTTGTTCATCCTTGACGCTGAAATTATATTCCCGTATCCAATTTGTTCACCCACAGCGACAAGCACGTCTTCTACATTTGAATCCGCGTCGGGTACACACCTGACTCCATGGCGAAGCGAGACCGAGGCTACACCCCCACTCGGGTGAGCCTCCATCTCAGGCCTCCGCCACGAAGTCAAAAAACTTTCGAAAACCGAAGCGTAATAATACTCGAATGCAAGTAAATCAAATTATACACAAAACAAAAGAAAACATAAAGGAAAAATAGATAAATAAAAACAAAATAAATAAAATAACTAGAAAAATAGAAGAAAAAAAACCCAAGTCGCTCTTCTCACCCGTTTGTTGCTCCCATAACCCAAACCCCCAGCATGCAAAGCGAGAGAGAGAGAGAGAGAGAGAGAGAGAAAGAGAGAGAGAGAGAAAGAGAGAGAAATAGAGAGAGAGAGAGAGAGAAAGAGACTCTATATATAACTATATAAAACTATACTGTATATAAATATATATATATATATATTAGGGAAGGGACTCTAGGCAACTCACAATCCGATTCCGATACTCCTCTTTTTTGTATTAATTAGTTTCTTAATCTTAAAATCTTTTTTCATTTATTACATATGTAATTAATAAGCACCCTGGAGAAACTCAACAGCAGTGCAACATATGAGAAGACAATGCAGAAAAGCAGGGCGCATGTGGCGGAAGACAAAACTTGTAGTCCATTATAACATCTACAAAGACAGCCTTCATGCTTTCAATATGGAACTAGGCAAAGCTAGACAGACTTTCTTCTCAAATATTATAAACAGTAATTTAAACAACACACGCACTCTTTTTGCTACTGTAGAGAGACTGACAAACCCCCCAAGCCAGATTCCCAGTGAAATGCTCTCAGAGAACAAGTGCAGTGAGTTTGCTTCTTTCTTCTCTGAGAAAATCAGTAATATCAGAAAGGTGATCAGCACATGCTTGAGTTGCCCTGGGGTCAGACAGATCAAACCACCTGAGAAAGTAGTTACTATGTCTGATTTCAAAGAAATTGATGGCAAAATTTTGGAAGAAACCGTACAGCACCTTAAAACATCAACATGCGCTCTTGACACACTCCCCACATCATTTATCAAAAGTGTGTTAAACAGTTTAGAAGCAGATCTTCTAGAAGTGGTAAATGCCTCTCTTCTCTCTGGGAGTTTTCCAAACTCCCTAAAAACTGCTGATGTCAAGCCCCTCCTGAAGAAGAGCAATCTGGATAAGACCATATTAAGCAACTATAGGCCGATCTCAAATCTTCCTTTCATAGGCAAGATCATTGAAAAAGCTGTCTTCAATCAGCTGAACAAATTCTTATGCTCAAATGGATACTTTGACAATTTTCAGTCTGGTTTCCGACCGCACCACAGCACAGAGACAGCGCTCATAAAGATAATAAACGATATTCGCTTAAATACTGATTCAGGCAAACTATCAGTGCTGGTGTTACTCGACCTCAGTGCTGCATTTGACACTGTCGATCATAACATACTTCTGGACAGGCTGGAAAACTGGGTGGGGCTTTCTGGGATAGTCCTACAATGGTTCAGGTCATACTTAGATGGGAGAGGTTATTATGTGAGTATAGACCTTATGTAGCCCCGCCCCTTTTCAGCGCTGCGCTCGTTGTCTTTTGACTTCCGGTCTGTATTTTCACAGCGATATTGCGTATTTATGAATGAACGGCTCGTTTTAAAATCTTCCCGGTCTACTGACATTTGTTAAGACATCTGCTTTAAACATTACAATCCTCATGATAACTTTCGTTAACTTTACATGAAGTAAATCCACTTAAAAAGCTAATTTCTCCCGGACAGCAATGCCATAGGAATATACAGAGAGACCGCAAAAACGGAAGTTCAAAGACAATATTCTAAAGATGGCAGCGCCCTCGTTTCTCTGGCGCATAAGGTCTATAGGAGACCATAAGTCTGAGTGGACATCCATGACATGCGGAGTCCCTCAAGGCTCAATTCTTGCGCCACTCCTGTTCAACCTGTATATGCTCCCAATGAGCCAAATAATGAGAAAGAACCAAATCTCTTACCACAGCTATGCAGACGAAACACAGCTCTACTTAGCCCTATCGCCTAACAGATCTACTTAGCCCTATCGCCTAACAGATCTACTTAGCCCTATCGCCTAACAGATCTACTTAGCCCTATCGCCTAACAGATCTACTTAGCCCTATCGCCTAACAGATCTACTTAGCCCTATCGCCTAACAGATCTACTTAGCCCTATCGCCTAACAGATCTACTTAGCCCTATCGCCTAACGATTACAGCCCTATTGACTCCATGTGCCAATGCATTGATGAAGTCAAAAGTTGGATGTGTCAAAACTTTCTTCAGTTAAACATAGACAAAACTGAAGTCATTGCGTTTGGAAACAAAGATGAAGTTCTCAAGGTGAACGCATACCTTCACTCTAGGGGTCAAACAACTAAACATCAAGTCAGGAATCTTGGTGTGACACTAGAGTCAGACCTTAGTTTCAGTAGTCATGTCAAAGCAATAACTAAATCAGCATACTATCATCTGAAAAATATTGCAAGAATTAGATGCTTTGTTTCCAGACAAGACTTAGAGAAACTTGTGCATGCTTTCATCACCAGCAGGATTACTGTAATGGACTCCTCACTGGCCTTCCCAAAAAGACCATAAGACAGTTGCAGCTCATACAGAACGCTGCCGCCAGGATTCTGAGCAGAACCAGAACATATGAACATATCACACCAGTCCTCAGGTCTTTACACTGGCTCCCAGTTAAATTTAGGATTGATTTTAAAGTATTATTACTGTTATATAAATCATTCAATGGCCTAGGACCTCAATACATTGTAGATATGCTCACTGAATATAAACCCAACAGATCACTCAGATCACTAGGATCATATCAGCTGGAAATACCAAGGGTTCACTCTAAGCATGGCGAGTCTGCTTTTAGCTATTATGCTGGAACAGCTTCCAGAGGAGATCAGACGTGCTCCTACAAATCCAGACTCAAAACACTTCTGTTTAGCTGTGCATTTACTGAATGAGCACTGTGCCGCTGTGCGTCTGACTGATTACACTGTATTTTATTTCTGCATCCTCCTTTTAATTCTAAACTCAAATGGCACTGAGAATTGGGTAAGAGACAAACATAAATTACTTGGGAAACTTGAGCGATGAAGCCCTGCTGATGGCCTGGGTCTGTGGTGGAGTAGTGAGTTTGACGTGATTAAACTCAGGGTTCTGTGATCGACTCCATTCCTAGAGCTTCCGAACAAATGGGTTTTTGGGGTTCGGACTGATGGGGCAGTGAACCCGAGGTTATCCCGTGAGTCCTAGAGCTCCTCCTGTCCGATCATAGGGAAAGATCGGGTCCATCGGAGACGTCCAGTGGAATTCTTAGGCGCGCAGAATAAACACCACAGACACAGTGTCAAGAGTAAAGCTACATGCAAAGTAAGATACACTGCGGTTTTGCCAGATGAGAAGTGTATTCTATGTATAATCTTTTCAATACTTTAATTCATTTTATAACTATCATTTATATTCCTTTTATAACTGTTTTAATTACCCTTGCTTTTATTTTCTGTTTATTTTCTATGTAAAGCACTTTGAATTGCCATAGTGTATGAAATATGCTATATAAATAAACTTGCCTTGCCTTACTTTTAAAATAATTTTTACTAAAATTAAAAACTAAAGTTAGATAAAGTTAAAGGGTTAGTTCACCCAAAAATGAAAATTCTGTCAGTAATTACTCACCCTCATGTTGTTCCAACTGCGTAAGACCTTCGTTCATCTTCGGAACACAAATTAAGATATTTTTGATGAAATCTGAGCCATGTCTCACTCCTCCATAGGCTGCTATGTGACCGAAACTTGCTGGCCCAGAAAAGTTATTAAAGAGATCGTTAATATAGTCCAAGTGACTCCAGTGGCTCAATCTTAAGTATATCAAGCGACGAGAATACTTTTTGTGCGCAAAAACAAACAAAAATAACGACTTTATTCCACTTTTCATTTCCTTCTCTCTGGACCTCTAGTTGGTTCGCGTAGTGTTTTTGCGCAGCGCGCCTGTGTTACACGTCACCACGTAGGCTCACAATTGGCCGAAGCGGGTCATGTGTGTGATGCGTGATGACGTGCAACACAGACGCGCAGCGCAAAAACACTACGAGGCCCAGAGAGAAGGAAATGAATAGTAGAATAAAGTCGTTATTTTTGTTTGTTTTTGCGCACAAAAAGTATTCTCGTCGCTTGATATACTTAAGATTGAGCCACTGGAGTCACTTGGACTATATTAACGATCTCTTTAATAACTTTTCTGGGCCAGCAAGTTTCGGTCACATAGCAGCCTATGGAGGAGTGAGACATAGCTCAGATTTCATCAAAAATATCTTAATTTGTGTTCCGAAGATGAACGAAAGTCTTACGCGGTTGGAACAACATGAGGGTGAGTAATTACTGACAGAATTTTCATTTTTGGGTGAACTAACCCTTTAAAACATTAAATGAATACAATTGTGTTAATATTAAATAATATAAACTAACATAGCTTCAAAACATGAAAGCAAGTAGCCTAGTAAATAATAAAGAGTGTGTGTGTGTGAGAATGTGTGTGTGTGAGAATATTTATATTGTATATTTATAGAATAGCAAAGTAGGCCTAATCAATATACAAGACTGAACCACAGAGATGTGAAATATAAAGGCTATCATGATCATTTTGCCAACAATGAACCATGGATTTGTTTAGTTTATAATACGTTTTATTTTTAACTTAAACAAATACAACATATAACATTCAAAACTCATCGGCTTAGACTGCATGTGAAGAAAAATAAACACAACAGTTTTCTGTAGCCTTGTGCGAACTTATGCAATAGAATTAGACTTCTAGAATGTTCTTTCCAGTGCAAAAAATAATATTTTTAATTTAATTAGACAACATTTTAAGAAAGTGTAGTGCAAATATCTTTATATAATTATACTTCCATTATAGTTAACTTTCTTTCCAGTGCAAAACAATACATAAAAAAACAGCTAATAAAGAAAATATAAAATATTAAACTCGAATACTGCATTCAAGCAACACAACACCGTATGTATATTTCTGTGCTCTTTTCTTTTTCGCCGGCTGCTCGGAGATAGTCATTTTTACATTTCCCGCTGTTGTCACTTGTCGTCATCGTTGCTACGATACGTGACTCACAATGACTGAAACGACCAATTAAAAGGGCATTCTCTGATGATGTTCCAAGATGTTAAAAACGCTACGCTGATCATAGAGAAACAGGGGGAGAAATTAATATCTACCGCACCGTCGTTTTTTTTTTTCTTATCATAGCCTACAAATGTCTTCGTTCATAGTCTGATGTGTCTGTCATGGATTTGCACTGCATTGATTCTCAAAAATACGGAACAAAGTGCGTTCCGTATCAGTTCAATACGGAACAAGACTTTTATGTGTCAAATACAGGACGATTCCGTATTATACGGAACGGTTGGCAACCCTATGTGTGTGTGTGTGTGTGTGTGTGTTTGCGCGTGTTTCTGACCACCTCAATTATTCTTTCAGCCTACAGAGACTCAAAGTCTCAGAGAATCACATCATTAGAACAGACGTTTATCGTAACGCGAGTGCTAACAGCTAATGGCTAACGGCTAACATGACTCAACAGAAACGACTGAATCCCGTCGCTGGCTGAGGTTTCTCTCCTGTACACGTATCACTCTGGTCTGGAAATGTCTGAATGGATTCTGCACAGTCATGATCCGGAGAGTAACAGGAGATCAGTGCGTTTCATTTCAAACCGGACGACACTCGACAGATCATTATTACATTCCCAGAAACACCAGCGGGTCATTATGATGAAGCTCCTGGATGTTCATTTGGACTCTATAAAGGCTTTGCTCTGAGCATCATGTTTCTCAGTTTCCCACAGGAGAGCATTGAGTCAAGCGCTTATAAACCATACAACAAAACACTCACATTAGACCGACTCCAGCTCGACTACAAACTATAGAACAAACCCTTTACACAACTGAGCAGCGACAGTCCAAAACAGACAAAAGCACCATCAATTTAGCACAATAAAAATAATACACATAATTTAATTACATGTAATAATAAAATAAAAATATTCTATTGTTCTTCTGCACAGGTGTGTTTCTGAGAGACAGTGATGACTTTAGATTAGGGATGCACTGATATGGTACACTGGTGGCCGGGCCTCCCCCACGGAGACCTCCTCCCCAGGGTTCTGGAGAGGAGAATTTGGCTGATAGTCGAACCCCGGATTCAGGAGGAACAGTGTGGTTTTCATCCCGGTCCTGGAACACTGGACCAGCTCTATACCCTCTCCAGGTGCTGGAGGGTTCATGGGAGTTTGCCCAACCAATCCACATGTACTTTGTGGATTTGGAGAAGGCATTCGACTGTGTTCCTTGTGGCGTCCCTATAGACTGAACATGTGATGCGCATGTGCACGCCGTCACTGTTTCACAGATTCACGTTTTTTGAAGTTTACGTGGAGATGATAACGTTTTTCAAAAATGTCTGCTTGCACACTATTGTTGTGCAAATGAGCGACCAGAGCGCATTAAGGGTTTTCTGTCACTAAGTTACTAACTAATGATCTTTGCAATGGAAGTGAATCATTCAAAACTAACTTTAGCTGGACAATAACTTTATTCTAGAGCTGCTGTAAAGCCTAATCACTCTCTGTTACTGTAATCTCCTGTTATCACTGTAAAGCTGCTGTGAAACATCTATATTGTTAAAAGCGCTGTATAAATGAAGGAGACTTGACTCGACTGAATGCTCAAAACGTCCAGTTTTTTTTTTTTTTTTTTTTTTTGGTTTATGTGAACATTAGAGAAAACATTACGGGAGGGTTTCCTCTGTTTTATTATTTTGCACGTATTAAGAGAACGTTAATTTTGAATGTTCTGAAATATTTAAAAAAAAATGTTAGATGAACATCCAACTAAAATGTCTCAGAATAATCTTCCCTGAACGATGTATAAATAATGTTTTTGTGCTAACATTTTGAGAACATTATTAAAGACCAGATAACCTTGAGCGAACCTTTGCCAGAATGTTCAGAAAGTTCTGAGAATGCTGGGATATTTCCCAAAAACAATGCAACACACATAAGTGGTAAACACAGAAAGCATCAACGGGCATTAGCAGTGTAATATGAAGAGTTAGACATGATAAATATGAATAAATCACATGGACAGAGATGCAGATATATCAGAACCACCTAAAACACCAACATCTGGACTCAGACCTGCAGTGTTCACACACACTGCGACCCGCCAGAATCCTTCAAGTGTTTACAGAGGAACGACCTCCTCACACACAGCAGCGTTTCTCAGAAACAGAGACACGCTGCAGACACGACTGACACACACACACACACGGCAGAATCCAGCTTTAGAGGGCTACTACAGCACTGACGAACTGGCTTTCAATAAAACATGGATGCCTGTACAGTAGAAAGGGGAAAACCATGTAAAACTGTGTTACCTGACTAGAGAAAACTGATGCTGTCTGCCTTTGGTCAAATAGAAAACTTCAACACCCAAAATGCACTGGGCATGATGTCATCCAAGGCCACGCCCACCAGTTTGCTATAACCACACTTACCAGAGTCAAATACGCCTTGCTTTAGTAGGAAATACTTCTTTTTTTGTTTGTTATTTTTTCAGTGTTTGGGTAGTGTTCTTGTGTTACCCAGATCCTGGATCAGGCGTAACAACACAGTGTTTGGATAGTGTTCTTGTGTTACCCAGATCCTGGGTCAGACGTAACAACCCAGTGTTTGGGTAGTGTTCTTGTGTTACCCAGATCCTGGGTCAGACGTAACAACCCAGTGTTTGGGTAGTGTTCTTGTGTTACCCAGATCCTGGGTCAGACGTAACAACCCAGTGTTTGGATAGTGTTCTTGTGTTACCCAGATCCTGGGTCAGACGTAACAACCCAGTGTTTGGGTAGTGTTCTTGTGTTACCCAGATCCTGGGTCAGACGTAACAACCCAGTGTTAGGGTAGTGTTCTTGTGTTACCCAGATCCTGGATCAGGCGTAACAACACAGTGTTTGGATAGTGTTCTTGTGTTACCCAGATCCTGGGTCAGACGTAACAACCCAGTGTTTGGGTAGTGTTCTTGTGTTACCCAGATCCTGGGTCAGACGTAACAACCCAGTGTTTGGGTAGTGTTCTTGTGTTACCCAGATCCTGGGTCAGACGTAACAACCCAGTGTTTGGATAGTGTTCTTGTGTTACCCAGATCCTGGGTCAGACGTAACAACCCAGTGTTTGGGTAGTGTTCTTGTGTTACCCAGATCCTGGGTCAGACGTAACAACCCAGTGTTTGGGTAGTGTTCTTGTGTTACCCAGATCCTGGGTCAGACGTAACAACCCAGTGCTTGGGTAGTGTTCTTGTGTTACCCAGATCCTGGATCAGGCGTAACAACACAGTGTTTGGATAGTGTTCTTGTGTTACCCAGATCCTGGGTCAGACGTAACAACACAGTGTTTGGGTAGTGTTCTTGTGTTACCCAGATCCTGGGTCAGACGTAACAACCCAGTGTTTGGATAGTGTTCTTGTGTTACCCAGATCCTGGGTCAGACGTAACAACCCAGTGTTAGGGTAGTGTTCTTGTGTTACCCAGATCCTGGGTCAGACGTAACAACCCAGTGTTTGGATAGTGTTCTTGTGTTACCCAGATCCTGGGTCAGACGTAACAACCCAGTGTTTGGGTAGTGTTCTTGTGTTACCCAGATCCTGGGTCAGACGTAACAACCCAGTGTTTGGGTAGTGTTCTTGTGTTACCCAGATCCTGGGTCAGACGTAACAACCCAGTGTTTGGGTAGTGTTCTTGTGTTACCCAGATCCTGGGTCAGACGTAACAACCCAGTGTTTGGGTAGTGTTCTTGTGTTCCCCAGATCCTGGGTCAGACGTAACAACCCAGTGTTTGGATAGTGTTCTTGTGTTACCCAGATCCTGGGTCAGACGTAACAACCCAGTGTTTGGGTAGTGTTCTTGTGTTACCCAGATCCTGGGTCAGACGTAACAACCCAGTGTTTGGGTAGTGTTCTTGTGTTACCCAGATCCTGGGTCAGACGTAACAACCCAGTGTTTGGGTAGTGTTCTTGTGTAACACAGATCCTGGGTCAGATGTAACAACCCAGTGCTTGGGTAGTGTTCTTGTGTTACCCAGATCCTGGGTCAGACGTAACAACCCAGTGTTTGGGTAGTGTTCTTGGTTACCCAGATCCTGGTTCAGACTTAACAACCCAGTGTTTGGGTAGTGTTCTTGTGTTACCCAGATCCTGGGTCAGACGTAACAACCCAGTGTTTGGATAGTGTTCTTGTGTTACCCAGATCCTGGGTCAGAAGTAAGTGTTGAGTTATTTATCTGGCTTTTTGCGACCTCTTCAGGAGAGAGCAGTGCAGCTCCGTCAAAATGGTGCATGTCTTCGGTAAAATACAGGTTTGTGTACATTTTATTTTATCTATAAATTTGTTAATGTTCTGTATATATTGTTGAATTTTTTGCAAAGCAACATACAGAGGTGCGATGTGAGTCACTAAACGAGTGTTGCGTCTATCTTTTAGCGTGATGGATACGCCTGATGCCTGAAGACACACTGGAATCCACTGGAATCCACACACACACACACACACACACACACACACACACACACACACACACACACACACACACACACACACACACACACACACACACACACACACACACACTCATTGAAATCCACTGACTAACAGATTATGTCCAAAGATCTTTCCTGTTTATTAGTTTTCTGGGCATTCTCGCAGTTACAGCTGCACATGTGTGATGTTCTACAAGAGAAACACAGCAGTGTGTGATAAACGGTCTCTCTGTGAGGAATCTGATCTCTCTCTCTCTTGCAGATCCTGGTAAATCTCTTCATAACGGCAAGAATCGAGTCAGACGATTGTTTTCTGACTGAGATTTTACAGGTTTTGAACTCAAAGGCCCTGAAGAGGCTCGTGACCCGCAAGTCAAGGTCTTTCTTTTTAGAGAACACTTATACAAAGTAATGTCCATTCTAAATGCAAATTACAATCTAGAATAATCAGAGACGAGGCTTCAGCAGAAAAATGACTTCACATAGGTTTAAAAATCACCACTGTAATGATCTAATTGTCTCATGGACTGAATATGGTTTAATATCTCACGTACATCAGAGAAATACGACATTCAGAACCGGCTCGCTCGTACTTCACACACACACAAACACGCTTTCTGCTGCACGATCACGTTGGGTTTGAAAATAAATTTAGTAATTGGAAATGACAATGTCTGAAAATAAGATATCATGAAACCAAGTTCAAAGCGGAAGCAGCATCAGAAATACAGAACAGAAGATTAAACTCAAACCTCTGAGATTAGAGTAATAGTTCAGTAAAATCCTTTCTTCAGTGGAACATAAAGATCTTTTGAAGAACGTTGGAAGCCCTCTGACTTAAAAACACAGAGAAGAAATGAAGTCACTCACGACATGAGTAAATGATAACAGGATTATCCCTTTAAACCAGAAAAACACACACACACACACACACACACGCTCAGAAGAGCCGAGATAAACAGAAGTAAAAAGTGATGGTAAACTCCACTATTGATCCTCTGAGACGCAGAAACTCACTCCTGTCGTCTCTAGAAGGGTTTATTTCTCTGAGAAAACACACACACCGGTGCAGATCTGCAAGAATTTCTTAGAGAACAGTAGTACAGTATACTGTAGTACAGTATATAACAATTCAATTTAAAATTTAAAATGTGTAAAACTATTTAAAATGTGAATTCTTGATATTAAGAATGTACTTTTTCTAGTAACGATGTCTATTTCTGATATCAGGAATTAGATTTTCATCAGTACTAGTTAAAAGGAGGGAGGACTGTAGTGGGAGCACTGGGGAGGTGTGAGTGTGTGGCAATGGCTAATGGTTTACATGGGTCATGAGGGCTCCTTAACAGAGTTTAGCTTAGGGCCCCAGGGAGGGTTAGGGATCAGCTCCGATTACAAGATTAATCAGCATAACTTACAGCTTCCATCAACATCTCTGAACACACACACTCAGATTTGCACAGAGGACACTGACACCACAGATAACACACACACACACACACACACACACACACACACACACACACACACCCAAACACTCACAGTTGCACAGAGGACACTGACACACACTAACCCGATCGCTCAAACGCATCAGGAGGAGATCTGACGAAAAACTGCACAAGTGTAAACGCATTTTACTCCACCCAACAACGCTAAAAAATGAACGTGTGAGAGCATGTTACAGGCTATATGTTATATGTTATAACCAGATATGACGACACGAGCGGGAGTAAGTGGAATGGCTTAGATTGATCAGTAAACGCATGAAGTGCGCCGGTGTAAACCCTGAGCGTGACATCACAGACCGCTATAGCGCCACCCAGCATCTCTCACTCGTCACTAGTTAAAGATACAGCAAACATTACCGACATGTATATCCCTCATACATAATATCAGTGTTTTTCAGGTCAATAAAACATCTGGAGAACAATATCACATTTACCTCGGTTTACTGAAGCCGTGTGATGACCTTAGCACGCTAGTTAGCTATACAGAGGAGTATTTAGCTAAATATGTGCATTATATTACATATTTATTATATTTTTACTTATTTCATTCAAATATTATAGTGTTGTGATTATAATAAAAAACGCATTATATTTATTTGAGATGTTATTTTTTATAACACCAGCCGACTGGCTCTCTGTATGTTTATATTCTCTTTCTTTTTAGATATTCTTTCTTAAAGATATTCTTTTTCTTGAGGAAAATTAGCATATCTGCAACTAATATTATCCAAATAAATCCTTACTGAATCAAGATCAGATTCAAATCACAAGAATTGAAATCATGAAATTTGTGTCAAGCAATAATAATAACAGTTATCCTACAGTCACTGACATGTAAACACTGGAGCATCGCCTCTAAACTTCTGTTCAGTTTCCAGATGTGCTGACAATCAAAACACTACACACACACACACACACACACACGCACTCGCACGCACATGCACTCGCACACACACACACACAAACACACGCACTCGCACGCACACACACTCGCACACACACACACACTCACTCACTCGCACTCACACTCTCACATACACGCACTCGCACACACACACACACACACACTCACACACACTCGCACACACACACACACTCTCACACTCTCACATACACACACAGACACACACACACACACACACACACACACACACACAACATCTCCTGAGCTGATCAACAATCTGAAGCATTTAGATCTAACCTCTCGTGAAGGTCAAAGGTCAGACCTGACCACAGGTGACTGCAGAAACCTCAGAGGTCAGAGGTCAGGGGTCAGGGTTTGCTCAGTGCAGGTTTAGCTCTCGCTTCAGTAATAATAATAATAGTTATTAATAGTTAGTAATAGTAGTCATTGCAGTTTTCTAATGAAAGGAAAGCGGTTCTTATTTCAGAAGCAAATCATTGCATTTAAATATCAATAACCTGAGCAAGCAAACAAATCAAAGCCAATAAACATCTCTGCCAGGAAAACATGATCCCCTTATTGCATTTTCATCTGATTGGTGAACTGATATTCAACGTAACGTCTCTGTAATAATATCACGTCATTTTGATTTATTTGCATTGCAAACTGACATGGTTTGTGTGATAAAGTTCCTTCATGAGGAAGACGATGATGAAGAGCGCCAGAAACTGGAGCTCTCCTTCTTCCTTACATCCACTCTAATTAAAGCTTTCTTAGAGATCAAAGGTTAATTAGCTCATGTCATGTGACACTTATTATCATGTTACACTTAAGGCTTGTTGGACTTCATGCAGCTCTGCGCAGACCGATCGGCGGCTGACTCGAAGCAGTGCATGCCGGTTAGAAATTTTGTCCGACTTGATCCAGCGCCGACGCCACGTGACTGTGACGTGTGCCATCAAAGCACCGCGAGACCGATTCGAGAGTAGCCAGCCAGCTGTAGACTCAGCCAGCGCAGCTTCTCAAGAGCGGCTGCACTGGGCTGATGACGACACAGCTGTTCCACGATTGGCTGATGACGACACAGCTGTTCCACGATTGGCTGATGACGACACAGCTGTTCCACGATTGGCTGATGACGACACAGCTGTTCCACGATTGGCCGGATTCACCGCATGACAACGATCACGTGTGTTTCGTGTTTATTCCAACACCTTTAGTTCCTCTAAAGCTCACAAATCAGTTTATTATAACAGTGAACACTCTTTTCATGTCGTTGTCATGTTATATTGTGTCATGTTTGTCAAATTAAAACTGCTTAAAAAACGTAGACTCCACTTCATTGATAATAGCTTATGTTGAACTGTATTCAAAACAGACGCTGGATGAAGCAGTACATAAAGTATTGAATGAAAATGTCTCTGAAACATCTGTGTATTATTTGGCAAATATTGCATTTATTTCCCTTCAGCTGTGGTAAAGTATGCAAACACCACGTGAGCGGTCACCACGGGAACCAGAAAGTGTCCGACTTCACGTCTCCGTTTGCAGCTCCTCCCGCCGGCACGCGGCGACTCTCGCCGATCGGATACATCCAGCCGATGTCCAACACACCTTTAATATCATATGACACTTATCATCATGTGACACTCATTATCATGTGACACTCATTATCATGTGACACCATAGACTGTAAAAAATATGGACGTAGTGTCCGTGACGTCACCCGTAGGTTTCTGAAGAGCATTTTTGAAGCCTAAAGTGGGCGGAGCCGGCCGTCGCCATCTTGGCCTTGCGTCACTCCCGGATAACAGAAAATAGACAAACAGGCGGAGAAATCACGCCCAAATAGCTCGACGTGATCGAGATAGCTCAGGCTGTTAACGGCTCTGGGTAATGCTTGATAACATGCTACTGACAGTACCAAGTCTGCGACTGCACAGGGCCTCGCGCTAAAGTGACACTTGATGATGTAAAGCCAATTAAAAGTTCCTGTTTTTGCCCTTCGAAATATTATAATAGTTAAAAGACATGGCTACAAGTGAGACTGTGTATCATGATTCTGTACTATTCTGCTAGTTGAACATGTATTATGCAGTAACTTAATATTACTCAGAGAGTGTGTGTGACAGTGATTTATGTGCATACATGTCAGTCACTCTTTTCTATAGTCTATGGTCCGTCAGCGCGGCGTCGCTCGTCAAGTTCGTAGAGAGCTTATTCAGTCCGTTTTAAATATTGATTTCGGCCGCCTCTCAAATGGGTTAAAACATAGATATATTGCCTATGAAGTTCAAGTAAATGCGCTAGAAAATCCGCGCTCATTCAAGGATGTGCATTTATAGCATGGACGGAGAAAGCGCCGACGCCTGCATGATTTCATCTGACGGTACATAAGCATATTATAATCCATCTGTTCCGTGAGAGCAGAACGAACGAGCCTTTATTGACGTTTTTAAATCTGAAAACTCCAAAAAGCAACGAAATTGTCAGACATCCATTAGTGCATGTTCACAGAGGAAAACAACTGAAATACAGCGCTGGTTGTTCTCTCGAACGATACTCAACGACAACTACAGAATCCTAAACCATGGGCGAAGCAATGAGTGTATTTAATTGTATGAAATAATCCCGGAAAAAAAGCACAAACACTGCAGAGATGGCAAGTTCAGCAGCAACATTTGCTGAGGTGAAGAGATGGCTAACAGCAGACAAACGGCTAGCATTGACATCAGCGACAATCCACCTGTCACTCAAGTGGACACACCCTTAAATGCAGAAATTTAAATATTAATCAACTAAACGGATGAGTTATAAAAAAATGCACCCCCCTCACAGTTGTTATGAAGGGCAAAATTAGCTGTATAGACCAAAGCCACATAGAGATCCAGGCTGTAAACATGTTTTTTTCTGCTGTAAAGTTGGTCATTTTAACATGGGGGAGATACAGATTTGACTCACTTCTGACACCAGCCTCAAGCGGCCAGTCAATGAACTGCAGTTTAACTCACTTCCGTGTTGGTTTCAAGAGAGAGAAGGGGAGGTTGCCGCTTGTGTGACACTTATTATCATGTGACACTCATTATCATGTGACACTCATCATGTGACACTCATTATCATGTGACACTCATCATGTGACACTTAATATCACGTGACACTCATTATCATGTGACACTCATTATCATGTGACACTCATTATCATGTGACACTTAATATCACGTGACACTCATTATCATGTGACACTCATTATCATGTGACACTCATTATCATGTGACACTCATCATGTGACACTCATTATCATGTGACACTCATTATCATGTGACACTCATCATGTGACACTTAATATCACGTGACACTCATTATCATGTGACACTCATTATCATGTGACACTCATTATCATGTGACACTTAATATCACGTGACACTCATTATCATGTGACACTCATTATCATGTGACACTCATTATCATGTGACACTCATCATGTGACACTCATTATCATGTGACACTCATTATCATGTGACACTCATCATGTGACACTCATTATCATGTGACACTCATTATCATGTGACACTTAATATCACGTGACACTCATTATCATGTGACACTCATTATCATGTGACACTTAATATCACGTGACACTCATTATCATGTGACACTCATTATCATGTGACACTTAATATCACGTGACACTCATTATCATGTGACACTCATTATCATGTGACACTTAATATCACGTGACACTCATTATCATGTGACACTCATTATCATGTGACACTTATCTCCCTCATCTGAGATTTCACAATCAGAAGAAATCCACCAAACAAAAGAATCTGAAGGAGTCTGTTCTGTGGTTATGATCTGAGTGTCACACACACACACTCACTCACACACACACACACACACACTCACTCACTCACTCACTCACTCACAAACACACACTCAGAACTCTCTCTCACACACACACAAACACAAACAAACACACACACACACACACTCAGGACTCAGGCGTTACAGAGGAACTAAAGGAGTTGGAGCTGGTCATGTACAGTACACGTGATTAAAGACACAATAACACTTTCTCAGTGTGTAATTATGAATATGAAGCGTTGTGTTTGATTTGACTGTAGCTGTCACTAATCTCAGCGGTGTTCATTATTATTGTTTCAGTCTCTTCAGTGGGAAACGGGAACGTTCCAAACATTCCCACAGTGAAACTAATTAGTGAATCATAACTGAGATTATGACCTGATCCCTCGCTTTATTAATACATAACTGCTGGATCTCCCACAGCTCATATTCATTAGCTCAGAGTTATTGGCTCCAGTTATCTTTTGAATTGATGAATAAAACATCAGGGCTGACTGTATATGGATTATTCTTTAATTAGTGCTGTGAATAATGACTTATGAATGCAGTGAACTGAGATTTATATCAATCCATTCATCATTTACATTTGAGCAACTCTCAGTCCCGAAGTTTGAGCTCGTGAAGCGACACGTTTATATCTTCATGCTGATCACAAACACGATTTATTAGTCCCGAAGTGTTTAGCTGTGAATATTAAAAACCTCTAATTATGCTTCTTTCCTGAACCTCTGTGATTTTATGCATAATTACGCTCACAAATAAATAGGACGACGTTCATTTTTCCCAATAATCTGATATAATTAAATCAGTGGGCGACAGTAAACACACAATAAACACTGACACACTTCCCTCTGAGAAGATAAAGACGACGTGTGTGTGTGTGTGTGTGTGTGTGTGTGTGTGTGTTTCTGTGTGCGTGCATGTGTGAGTGTGTGTGTGAGAGTGTGAGTGTGTGTGTGTGTGTGCTTGTGTGTGTGTGTGTGTGTGTGTGTGTGTGTGTGTGTGTGTGTTTCTGTGTGCGTGCATGTGTGAGTGTGTGTGTGAGAGTGTGAGTGTGTGTGTGTGTGTGTGTGTGTGTGTGCTTGTGTGTGTGTGTGTGTGTGTGTGTGTGTGAGTGAGTGTGAGAGTGTGTGCGTGTGTGAGTGTGTGTGCGCTTGTGTGTGTGTGATCCGAAAACAGAGTCTCTCACGCTTCAATGATTTAAAGTCATGTTGAAATGCTCGCAGAGGAATCAATCAGAGGAATCGAAATTTTAATTTTATAAAGTATGCGATCCCCAGCCCTAGTTTAGAGTCATTAATCACACATATTAGAGCACGGGCCAATCACAGGCCAGTATCCAGAGAGTGTGACATCATCAGTAGTTAATACACACGTCTGATGGTGGATAAAGTTTCCGCCTGTGACTGAAGTCAACGATTAAACGAGTCTCTGAACTCTGACACATCCTGCACTCGTTTACGGCTCCCTTCATCATTATAAACTTCACATTATGCAGATGAGCTGATGAATATTCATGAGCTGCGGTGAGTGGCAGTGGAGCCTCTGGATATTATTATTCACTTTAACCTGAACTTCTCCACAGATCTGAGCTGGACAACACTTACAGATCCGTGTGTGTGTGTGTGTGTGTGTGTGTGTGTGTGTGTGTGTGAGAGAGAGTGTGTGTGTGTGTGAGTGTGTGTGTCTGTGTGTGTGTGTGTGTGTGTGTGTGTGTGTGTGTGTGTGTGTGTGTGTGTGTGTGTGTGTGTGTGTGTGTGAGAGAGTGTGTGAGTGTGTGTGTGTGACACACACTCACTCACACACACACACGCACACACACACTCTAACCCCGCGGCTCACGGCACACACGCACCGCTCTGGGTCAGACTGGAGTTCAGTGTGTCGGGTCGATGGAGTGTAAAGTGCTCTGGATGCTTTAGAAGGACATGATGAGGTTTTATTGACTTATAAATGGACAGAGAAATGCAGCGTTTAATGACCATCAACACACACTCACTGCAAACACACACGATTCTCAGCAAACCTCTTCAATAAATACAGGCAAATAACCACCAACCCTCTTCATGTGTCAGTTTGCAGACGTTACACACTTCTAATGCTTTTCTGGATCTGTTAGAAACAATCTCCCTTTTTGGCTTTATTCCAGAAATTATGTACGTTACAGCGTTACAGGAAGTGACATCATCAGAAGGCCAACACTAACCCTCCTATCAGGAGAACACGATCCGGCGTGTGTTTATACCCATCCAAACTCAACTCAAGGCATTCTCACACACTTAATAATGTTGAGTTAAAAATAACCCAGCGAGTAACCCAACTATGGGGGGGGGGGCGCATAGCACCTTCCCAACTGTGGGCTATTCTAATCCAGTGCACAGTTAAAAGCCAAGCCAGTTGTGTTAAAAGTAATAATCTAGGTGATGGGACCTACCAGCTGTTCCTCATCAATGGCAAGAGGATCCAGTATTTAAGCAGAGCCGGAGAGAGAGACTGTAAGAGATTTCTTCTCCCAAGAGCCTGAGACTGTTGGTGTTACCAGACTCGGAGTGTTGCTCTTGTTGGTGTATGTTAAGCTTAAATGTGTTGTTATGGCTGTAGTGGCAGCTTTGATGTGTTAAGCTTAAACCAAGGTCAACTTAAATGTCTTGTGGCTGTAGTGTACAGTTTTTTTTTAATTGCTTGCCCATTGTTGAGTGTTGGAGCAGTAGGGAGTGGGTGCCATTTTCTTTTATTCTCATTTTCTCCTATTTTTGTTAGTTAGGAAGTAAGGTAAGAGTTCTGTTGTTTATTTGTATTTATTGTTGTAGGTTAATTAGATTTCCTTCCAGGTAGTGATCTTTTGTTTGTTGTTTTGGCTTTACCCGCTCCTGAAGAACACGCTTCATTCCTTTTTCTTTTGGAGTTGTTTGTTTAGGATTCTTTTTTTGCAATGTATTTATCACTTGGTTACTGTAAATAAATGTATTGAAAACCTTACTTTGTGAATTGTGTGTTGGGACTCAGATAGGTTGACTTCTCTTTGTCGCTTTTTAATTTTTGCTTTAAAGTTACTTTCCCTTTTGCCCCTAGAAAATTAGTTGGGAACGTAACACTGGGTTATTACCAGAAATTACCCAACGATTTAAAAAATGACCCAATATTGTCACGGTTCATGAATTCATTGACTCGCCCTCGCTATGTGTGTGCGTGTTGTATGAATGGGCGCGGCTCATCAGCACGGCTCGTTATCTCCGCTGATGAGCTGATCAGCGCCAGCTGTTTTGAATGAGAATGTCCTATATATTGTTTGTCACCTCGTCTTGTCTTTGTCAGATGGTTGTGGAGGTTCTCCAGCTTGCTCACCGTCATTTCTCCTCGCTCCAGTTCCTGTTTCCCGTTCTGTGGATTTCAGCCCTGTTCTGAGGACCGTTTGCTGGTTTCCCGTTTCGCCATCTGCCCACTGAGTCCTGCGTTGCCGAGCCTGGAATTCTTCTGCCTGCCTCTCTTTGGACCTGCACTACCTCTTTACTTCTTTGTGTTAATAAACACCAGTACTCACTTGCTATTGAATCCTTAACTGTTCTTTTCGAGCCATGACAGAACCATCTGACCACGCCATGGATTCAGCGAGTGCAGCCGATATCGGGCAGATGTTTGCCGGTAACCATGCCCGTATGGATCGTCAGGATGATCAGATTGGAGCCTCGGGTCGGGCGATACAGGCTCTGGTAACGCAGGTGTCCGAGCTCACCTCTCACATACAATGTCTGAGAGGTCCCACTGCGCCAGCCCCGCCCCCGCCTGTTCCCCCGGAATTTCCCAACTTCAACTGATCAGAGCCGCACATCCCCACCAGCGAGAGGCATTCGGGAGAACCGAATTTGTGCAGAGCTTTTTTAACCAAATGCTCGATTAACTTCTCTCTTCAGCCTGTGACGTTTTCTTCCGAGGAGAGTAAGGTGGCACTTGTGATGACGCTGCTGTCTGGACGCGCGGCTCTGTGGGGAACAGCGGTGTGGCAGAATCAACACGCCTGCTGCTCCTCGTTCCAAGCACTCGAGCAGGAGATGAGGCGCGTGTTCGACCACGTGGTCGCCGGACGAGAGGCGGACCGCCAACTTGCCGATCTCCGACAGAACAACAACTCTGTTTCCGACTATTCCATCCAGTTCCGGACGTTGGCCGCCGAGTGCAAATGGAACGAGGAGGCCCAGTGGGACATGTTCCTGCATGGGTTGGTTGACCGTGTTCAAAGGGAGATTTACACATTGGAATTACCCAAGACTCTTGATGAACTGATTGAACTTGCACTACGAGTCGATGCTCGCCTACAACAGAGAGAGAATCGACCGTTCCAGACTCCAGTGGTTGACTTCGCCGAGTTTCCCGGTTTTGGAAGTGTGAACACGGTCAGCCCCTCGAACGATCCTGAACCCATGCAGGTAGGTCGAGCTCGGCTCTCCCGGGAGGAGAGAGAACACCGCCGCTCAAGGGGTCTGTGTCTTTACTGTGGAGAGGCCGGCCACTTCGTTTCCATCTGTCCTTTAAAAGGCCAAGCCCGGCGGTAGGACGGAGGCTATTGTCGGGCGGGCTTTCCATGACCAGACCCTCGTGAGACTCCAGTGGGCAGACCGCTCCTTCAACGGCCAGGCGCTGGTGGATTCGGGAGCGGAGGGTGACCTGATGGACTTTTCATTGGCTCACAAACTTCACATCCCCATCACAGCTCTGGAACAGAGTATCACCCATCCACACATTAAACGGACAGGAACTCCCGGGCATCACTCACACCACTGGGCTCATCACACTTATCACCTCGGGTAACCACACTGAGAGGATCTCACTCTACCTCACCCAGTCACCTCACGCTCCTATTGTCCTGGGTCAATCCGTGGTTGGTGAAACACGGACCCAGGATAGAGTGGGGTCAGAACTCTGTGTCCAGTTGGAGTGATCAATGTTATGCCTCATGTCTTTCATCTGCTGTCCCGTCTGTTTCTCGTTCTGTGTTGCAGGAGGAGCCAGTGAATCTGTCTAATGTGCCACCGGAGTATCTCGACCTGAAGGAAGTGTTCAGTAAGTCCCGGGCTGCTTCTCTTCCTCCGCATCGTCCCTATGACTGTGCTATAGATTTACTGCCAGGTACGTCTCCGCCTAAGGGCAAGTTATATTCGCTTTCTGCTCCAGAGAGGGAGGCTATGGAGAAATATATTTCTGATTCTCCAGCAACTGAGTTCATCCGCCCTTCCTCTTCTCCAGCGGGGGTTGGATTCTTTTTTGTGGGGAAGAAGGATGGGTCTCTGCGACCTTGTATTGATATTACCGGGGGTTGAACAGCATCACGGTAAAGAATACTTATCCTTTGCCGTTGATGTCTTCAGCCTTCGAGAGGTTGCAAGGAGCATCAATCTTCACAAAATTGGATTTACGTAATGCTTATCATTTGGTTCGCATCAGGAAGGGGATGAATGGAAAACCGCGTTCAACACCCCCAGCGGGCACTTTGAATATTTGGTTATGCCGTTCGGGCTTTCCAACTCCCCAGCGTTCTTCCAGGCACTCGTCAATGATGTGTTGAGAGACATGGTAGATCAGTTCATATATGTCTACCTGGATGACATATTGATTTTTTTCTTCGTCTCTCCAGGAGCACGTTCAGCACGTCAGACGAGTGCTTCAGAGGTTGCTAGAGAATGGGCTTTTTGTCAAGGCGGAGAAATGCGCTTTTCATGCACAGTCTGTTCCTTTCCTAGGGTACATCATTTCGTCTGAGGGAATACGAATGGATCCTGAGAAGGTTAAGGCTGTGGTGGAGTGGCCAAGCCCAGATTCCCGTAAGGCCCTACAGAGGTTTCTGGGGTTCGCCAACTTCTACCGCCGTTTTATTTGCAACTTCAGCCAACTAGCCGCACCTCTGACTGCCTTGACCTCCCTCAGAACGGCGTTCAGGTGGTCAGACACAGCTGAGGCTGTGTTTGCTAAACTGAAAGGCCCCTTCGTTTCAGCCCCCATCCTTATAGCCCCTGATCCATCACGTCAGTTCGTGGTGGAGGTCGATGCGTCAGAGGTGGGGGTAGGAGCAGTGCTATCCCAGCGTTCTCCCACAGATGACAAGATGCATCCCTGCGCGTTTTTGTCCCGTCGTTTATCGCCTGCCGAACGTAACTACGACATTGGTAACAGAGAGTTGTTGGCAGTCAAGTTAGCGTTGGATGAATGGCGTCATTGGTTAGAGAGGTCAGGGGTACCTTTTATCGTCTGGACCGATCACAAGAACCTGGAATATATCAGAACCGCCAAAAGATTCAACTCCATGCAGGCTCGGTGGGCACTTTTTTACGATTCTGGTGGCCACTTATGGCTCGCGACATTCACAGTTTTGTTTTGGCTTGCTCGGTTTGTGCCACTGGTAAGACTTCCAATCGACCCCCAGATGGGTTACTTCAACCGCTGCCTGTCCCTTCGAGACCCTGGTCCCACATAGTGCTAGATTTTATAACCGCCCTCCCACCCTCTCAGGGCAATACGGTCGTTTTGACTGTGGTGGACCGGTTCTCGGAGGCGGCTCTTTTTATTTCCTTGCCCAAATTATCCTCAGCCAAGGAGACAGCGTTGACCGTTGTTGATCACGTCTTTCACTTACATGGCCTCCCGACGGACGTGGTTTCTGACAGAGGACCCCAGTTTGTATCCAAATTTTGGCGAGAGTTTTGTAAGTTACTGGGAGCGACTGTCAGTCTGTCCTCAGGGTTTCATCCCCAGAGCAATGGCCAAACCGAGAGAGCCAACCAAGATTTGGAAAGGGTGTTACGATGTTTGGTCTCCAAGAATCCTTCCTACTGGAGTCAACAACTTTCAATGGTGGAGTACGTGCGCAATATGTTGCCAGTGTCGTCCACGGGCCTATCTCCGTTTGAGTGTAGTGTAGGTTACCAGCCACCAATTTTTCCCAGTCTGGAATCCGAAGTCGCGGTTCCCTCCGCTCACACCTTCGTCCAGAGGTGTCACCGCACATGGACTAGAGCCCGTGAGACT
>NC_138227.1:539471-596971 GCF_964197995.2 Scardinius erythrophthalmus
TCCTCTGTCTCCTTCTCTAATGGGCCTACCCCTTTCTCCACCTCCTCTGTCTCCTCCTCTGTCTCCTCCTCTAATGGGCCTACCCCTTTCTCCACCTCTGTCTCCTCCTCTGTCTCCTCCTCTAATGGGCCTACCCCTTTCTCCACCTCCTCTGTGTCCTCCTCTGTGTCCTCCTCTGTCTCCTCCTCTAATGGGCCTACCCCTTTCTCCACCTCCTCTGTGTCCTCCTCTGTCTCCTCCTCTAATGGGCCTACCCCTTTCTCCACCTCCTCTGTCTCCTCCTCTGTCTCCTCCTCTAATGGGCCTACCCCTTTCTCCACCTCCTCTGTGTCCTCCTCTGTGTCCTCCTCTGTCTCCTCCTCTAATGGGCCTACCCCTTTCTCCACCTCCTCTGTGTCCTCCTCTGTGTCCTCCTCTGTCTCCTCCTCTAATGGGCCTACCCCTTTCTCCACCTCCTCTGTCTCCTCCTCTGTGTCCTCCTCTGTCTCCTCCTCTAATGGGCCTACCCCTTTCTCCACCTCCTCTGTCTCCTCCTCTGTCTCCTCCTCTAATGGGCCTACCCCTTTCTCCACCTCCTCTGTCTCCTCCTCTGTCTCCTCCTCTAATGGGCCTACCCCTTTCTCCACCTCCTCTGTGTCCTCCTCTGTCTCCTTCTCTAATGGGCCTACCCCTTTCTCCACCTCCTCTGTCTCCTCCTCTGTCTCCTCCTCTAATGGGCCTACCCCTTTCTCCACCTCCTCTGTCTTCTCCTCTGTCTCCTCCTCTGTCTCCTCCTCTAATGGGCCTACCCCTTTCTCCACCTCCTCTGTCTCCTCCTCTGTCTCCTTCTCTAATGGGCCTACCCCTTTCTCCACCTCCTCTGTCTCCTCCTCTGTCTCCTCCTCTGTCTCCTCCTCTGTCTCCTCCTCTGTCTCCTCCTCTGTCTCCTCCTCTAATGGGCCTACCCCTTTCTCCACCTCCTCTGTGTCCTCCTCTGTCTCCTTCTCTAATGGGCCTACCCCTTTCTCCACCTCCTCTGTCTCCTCCTCTGTCTCCTCCTCTGTCTCCTCCTCTAATGGGCCTACCCCTTTCTCCACCTCCTCTGTCTCCTCCTCTGTCTCCTCCTCTGTCTCCTCCTCTAATGGGCCTACCCCTTTCTCCACCTCCTCTGTGTCCTCCTCTGTGTCCTCCTCTGTCTCCTTCTCTAATGGGCCTACCCCTTTCTCCACCTCCTCTGTCTCCTCCTCTGTCTCCTCCTCTAATGGGCCTACCCCTTTCTCCACCTCCTCTGTCTCCTCCTCTGTCTCCTCCTCTGTCTCCTCCTCTAATGGGCCTACCCCTTTCTCCACCTCCTCTGTCTTCTCCTCTGTCTCCTCCTCTGTCTCCTCCTCTAATGGGCCTACCCCTTTCTCCACCTCCTCTGTGTCCTCCTCTGTGTCCTCCTCTGTGTCCTCCTCTGTCTCCTCCTCTAATGGGCCTACCCCTTTCTCCACCTCCTCTGTGTCCTCCTCTGTGTCCTCCTCTGTCTCCTCCTCTAATGGGCCTACCCCTTTCTCCACCTCCTCTGTCTCCTCCTCTGTGTCCTCCTCTGTCTCCTTCTCTAAAGGGCCTACCCCTTTCTCCACCTCCTCTGTCTCCTCCTCTGTCTCCTCCTCTGTCTCCTCCTCTAATGGGCCTACCCCTTTCTCCACCTCTGTCTCCTCCTCTGTCTCCTCCTCTAATGGGCCTACCCCTTTCTCCACCTCCTCTGTGTCCTCCTCTGTGTCCTCCTCTAATGGGCCTACCCCTTTCTCCACCTCCTCTGTGTCCTCCTCTGTCTCCTCCTCTAATGGGCCTACCCCTTTCTCCACCTCCTCTGTCTCCTCCTCTGTCTCCTCCTCTAATGGGCCTACCCCTTTCTCCACCTCCTCTGTGTCCTCCTCTGTGTCCTCCTCTGTCTCCTCCTCTAATGGGCCTACCCCTTTCTCCACCTCCTCTGTGTCCTCCTCTGTGTCCTCCTCTGTCTCCTCCTCTAATGGGCCTACCCCTTTCTCCACCTCCTCTGTCTCCTCCTCTGTGTCCTCCTCTGTCTCCTCCTCTAATGGGCCTACCCCTTTCTCCACCTCCTCTGTCTCCTCCTCTGTCTCCTCCTCTGTCTCCTCCTCTAATGGGCCTACCCCTTTCTCCACCTCCTCTGTCTCCTCCTCTGTCTCCTCCTCTGTCTCCTCCTCTAATGGGCCTACCCCTTTCTCCACCTCCTCTGTGTCCTCCTCTGTCTCCTTCTCTAATGGGCCTACCCCTTTCTCCACCTCCTCTGTCTCCTCCTCTGTCTCCTCCTCTAATGGGCCTACCCCTTTCTCCACCTCCTCTGTCTTCTCCTCTGTCTCCTCCTCTAATGGGCCTACCCCTTTCTCCACCTCCTCTGTCTCCTCCTCTGTCTCCTTCTCTAATGGGCCTACCCCTTTCTCCACCTCCTCTGTGTCCTCCTCTGTCTCCTCCTCTAATGGGCCTACCCCTTTCTCCACCTCCTCTGTGTCCTCCTCTGTGTCCTCCTCTAATGGGCCTACCCCTTTCTCCACCTCCTCTGTGTCCTCCTCTGTCTCCTCCTCTAATGGGCCTACCCCTTTCTCCACCTCCTCTGTGTCCTCCTCTGTCTCCTCCTCTGTCTTCTCCTCTGTCTCCTCCTCTGTCTCCTCCTCTAATGGGCCTACACCTTTCTCCTCCTTCTCTGGGACAGCATCCTCTAACCTGGCCTTTATAGGGGACTCTCCTCTCAGGGCGAATGAGAGGATGCTTACTTGCTTTTTACCTGACATCTTTGAAAGACAGATACAATGATTAATGCATCCATGGTCAGGATATAATTATAAAATATTACATGATTTTAAAAGTGACCTATAAAATCGAATATGCAATACACTTTAATTTATTTAGTGCTAATAGAATGATTAAGCCTATTTGGAGAGAGAGATGTTTATAATGTGACAATATGTCAGTCATCGTGTGATAACGAAATTATGACTAGGCCTAGACTACTTGTTCTGAGCAGGTTTTGTCAGTGAACAGGCTGTAAAACTGTAGGCTTACAGACACTCGTGAAAAACTGATGCTGATTATCTGGGAAACATTCTCTAACAGCAGTCAAGTTGTCACTATTTATGTCAAACAAGTTGTGAATTTGTTGCAACATTAAAACAGGAGATCATGACTTTGTGCTCAAGGTGATGCTCGGAGTGATTTCCTCTGTGAACGAAACTTTCGGGCAGAATCACGTGAACAATTCCAGGATATGCTTTTTTTTCATTGGTTTTTGCGTTAAATCTTACCAGATACAATAGTGCTATTTTCTGATTGGCTATTGTGTAGGCCCTTTCTCTTTTTTGATTGGCTGATGAGTGGCAGGCTCGACTAAGACCTCCAGGGGAGACGCGCTTGATTCCTGCCGAACCGTGAGAGCGGCGCGGCCAGAAAGATGTTGGGCGCACACATGTAGGTGCTAGATTAGGAAAAGACTTATAAGTGAAAAGTAAGTTTTAATTTAATGTGAGTCGCCTTAAAACTGGAGTGATGTGCTCAATAACGGTGTTCGTGTAATGATCCGGCTGCTGAATCCTGGACCATTAGAAGTTAGTGAAGACGTTTCTGTGGAACACCGAGAAGAGAACTGCAATGGTCACTGCGAGATGTAACTAATGCATACGAGGACGGCAGAGCTATTAGCAGAAAGATTCATATTTCTCAGACGATAATAAGCATTTGTTATTTACATGTGCCACAAAAGATAAAGTGCTGTCAAGCATGACACCCAAAACCATGTAAACCATGATTTAAGTTCAGATGAACAAAGCTAAAGGGAGGAAGGTGGTCACGCTGGATATAGAGCTGGGTGTCGTCAGCAGAACAGGGACAGTTGAAACCAGGTTTGCAGAAAATTTGCCCTAAAGGCAGTAGATAAACAATAAACCGAATAGGGCCCGACACTGAGCCCTGAGGCATGCCACACTTACACACACACACTCAAGCTCACACACACACTCACACACACACACACACACTGAGCCCTGAGGCACGCCACTACAGCTGCAGCGCCCCCTGGCCTCACAGGACTGTAAATGTAACGCAATTTATTGTTCATTTACATTATTTATTTTAAGCATTTAGTCATTTATTTGTAATAAACACTTTAAAGTTAGGGTAGGTAATCCTGTTCAGAAACACTTTTTTTTATACTGGGTGAAATGGTCCTTCCATCCTGATAGTAGTCAATACATTATGTGTTCAGAAAAAGAAATAAAAAAAATCAGACCTCTGTAGCAGCTGCAGGACAGTAAAAACTCTGACCAATCACTGCCATTCGGTGCGAGTGTAAAGAACCAATCAGATGCCTTCATGTCTCGTGCCCGAGCCCCACTGCGCGCGCTGCCCTGCGTGCACTCATCACATGTCACCGTTCTCGGAAACATTCAGCTCACTACACCGAGTAAGCAGGAGTTTGCGGCACAATGGAAGAGAAAATGCAGCAAAATCTACCAATGCCAGCTTTGCTGGTAACTGCTCGCCCTGATAAAAAGCCTAAAAAAAGAAAATCGGAGGCAGAAAAGGCTGCAACGAAACAGGCACTGGATAAAGCCAGAGGACAAACTCGCGTCAACATTGCAGCATTTGAACGGTGGAGACAACTGAGGGAGCTGAAAAGCGATGCCGAGGTTGCGTTCTTTCTGCTGAACAGGTAATTATTAGTTTTGCTTCGGGGGGATTTGTTATTTCTATGATATATGTTACGTTAGCCAACGTAGCTACTTTTGTAGCTAGTATTAGCCCAATGCTAACATTAGCTTCTCTGTCGGTGTAAGCCAGTTGCGTTACTGCTTATCTGAATTTTAGGACATGACATTTTGAACATATTGCACAGCCATAGTCGCAAGTGTCTGCATTATAATTGTGATAAAATGACATTAATATATTGCTTATAAACGGGACAACTGTGGTGAAGGGGACATTTGTGTTTTGTTAGCTACGAGAAGAAATGTTTGTTACTGTGTGAAATGGAAACAAAGGTGTGTTGTCATTCATTGTGTGTCTTTGAGATGCAGTAATTTTTGTCAGATGTGTAATTGTGATATTCTTCCTAAAGGTAAATCACTGCCAAAGGAGTAGATCACCACAGCAGACGACGCCTCATGCAAAGCCTGACCTGTCAGCCATCCCTGGACACTCCTTTTCTTATATATATTTATTTCTTATTTATTATATGTAAATACAGATTGTTTATGACAATCAAAAGCAGCGAAAGTACAGATACTTGTGTAAAAAAGTATTTCTCTTAGGTCTCTCTTGTTCGTTTTTTTTTTTTTTTAAATAAAAAAAAAAGTGTTATACCACATTCATTGTCATTATTCATTATTCATTTAGCATGTAAGGAGGTAAGAAAAGTAATAGCTCGTTTATGCTGAAATGGTAAAGGAAAGGCATTTATTGTTTCAAAATATTTATTCCAACATGACAAAAATACTCGGCTTTCCTGTGACCTGCAGCTGACTCCGACTGTGGATGCGCGTTCATGTTTGTGGGGGCGTAGCTTTGGACGGAGTACTGACGGGAGGGGGTGGAGCTTAGAAGAGGTGCCGCTTTCAAATCTTGCTAGCTCTCCCAACATTGCCTACTATAGCTTTAAGTAGGCTATTTAAGTCAAGTCAAGTCAAGTCATCTTCATTTATATAGCGCTTTTAACAATGTAGATTATTTCAAAGCAGCTTTACAGAGATAAACGTATAATTTATGGTAACAGTGAAAAAATGTGTTAGGACTATTTATATGTTAAATTATGCTTTTTTGAAACATATGCACAGAGTGTGATGTCATATTGTGTGTGCGCAGAAAGAATTTGTCCGCAGTTGTTCAGTGTTGTGTTTGTTCGTCACTAAGCAGCTTTTGTGTGTTCATTTCTACTTCCTGTCGCTGTGCAGGATCTTTTACTGTATGTGACAGAGTAAACAGCCCAATAACCCTTTCATTTAAAGCTTAATTTATCGGTTGCATTACGACTGAAAGCAGAAGGACTATCAATAATGTCCAAAATCTGATGTGCAATCAAGTTCAGGTGTGTGTGCGCTGTCTAAACGAGTGTTCTCACCGATACGCTTGTTGTGATTCGCTGAGTTTTGACGAGTTTTATAGACTTGATATATTGATACTGTTTCTTATTCAAAATGGTGACTTGTAAATAACCCCCCCCCCCCCCCAACCAACCTAAAACATCTCCCAGCGCCACTAGTAATCTGAGATATCCATGATTTAATTTGAACTAACTAAATCCAACCCAATAAATACGATCTAAACACACACACACACACACACACACATTTCACTCGTGCCACCAGCTGTGATCAGCGGATCAGCTACAGGAGTTCAGGTCCTGCACAGAATCCACTAGCACACACACACACACACACACACACACACACACACACACACACACACACTCGCTGTGGAGCAGGAGTTCAGGTCCAGCACAGAATCCTCTAGCACACACACACACACACACACACACACACACACACACACACACACACACACACACTGAAGCTGAACACACACACACACACGTCAGACTGTGAGCAGAGATACACAGGCTGATGCGCAGCTGGTGGCACGAGTGATTAATAAAGCCGTGTGAATTACATGCAGTATTAGGAGTAGTGTTTTACTGTGACAGTCACACTAACCGATCACATCAGCCGAGGCTCTTCACTTCACAACAACAACAACAACAACAACAACAACAACAATCTGGACACAGTAAACCACTGTAATATAACCTGATTAGATGCTGAAGGACGATGAAAAGTTTCTCTTTCTCATGTGATCAGACTCATGAAACGCTGCAAACATCGACTTTACTACTCTTACGTTACCCGCACTAAACCAGGAACGCTGTGAGTGTGTGTGTGTGTGTGTGTGTGTGTGTGTGTGTGTGTGTGTGTGTGTGTGTGTGTGTGTGTGTGTGTGTGTGTGTGTGTGTGTGTGTGTTTGAGGACAAACCGTCATTGGACGCGATCGATGTCTGCAGGGCCTCCATTATAATGATCAAACCACAACATGTTTATCTGCACCACTATTGATGAGAAACACTAATTAATCCTGATCACAAGAAAACAAGTGAAAAACAGCAGCGGCCTCAGGACAGAGAGAGAGATCATGAGTGTGTGTGTGTGTGTGTGTGTGTGTGTGTGTGTGTGTGTGTGTGTGTGTGTGTGTGTGTGTGTGTGTGTGTGTGTGTGTGTGTGTGTGTGTGTGTGTGTGTGAGTGTGTGTGTGAGTGAGTGAGTGAGTGAGTGAGTGTGAGTGAGTGAGTGAGTGAGTGAGTGAGTGAGTGTGTGTGTGTGTGTGTGTGTGTGTGTGTGTGTGAGTGAAAGGAGTGAGTGAATGAGTGAGTGTGTGTGTGTGTGTGTGTGTGTGTGTGTGTGTGTGTGTGTGTGTGTGTGTGTGTGTGTGTGAGAGAGAGTGAGTGAGTGAGTGAGTGAGTGAGTGTGTGTGTGTGTGTGTGTGTGTGTGTGTGTGTGTGTTTCTTCTTAAACATCGACTGATAGACTTGCAATTGTTTTCACAGAGGAAAAACTCATTAACACAGAAATGCAGCAAATTAAAAGTGTAATCTCTATAGCGCAGGTTTAATTATTCACTGCCGTCTGTTCGTCCAGAAAGTGACGTCACACACTGTCCAAAACCAAAGATATCCCGTCCAGAGACTGACTGAAGATGAGGAACCCACTTCAAATATGGCCATATGAAATACAATATGAACCCAATCAGAATGAGCTCATATGAGCAGTAACAGAGAAACACAGAGGAACACTGCGGATCAACACCAGCTTCAGGAAACTTTCTTCAGCTCAAGGTCTCACGTTCTGTGTTGATCTAGATCTGTACTACTGTAACGCGGGGAAAATCACTACACAAATGAACTTGACTGACATACAAATGGTGGATTAAATCTAAAAATGCCGGGTGAGCTGAAGAGTCATGTGACTGATGAAGGAGACGCCTTCAAACAGCAGGAATTCTCAAAGAAGAACAACAAAGAAACAGAGGAAATGATAATAAAGAGTACGTGTTCATGGAAACAAATGTCTGAGCTGATAGACGGTCTGATCCTCAGTCTGTGCTTGATTCTCCGTCGATACAGAGACGTTCTCTCCAGACTGAGCGTTTACTGTGATGATGAACATCCAGCAGATCTGGGCAAACACACGCTTCACCACATCAAACTCTCTCAGCGTTTCCCACGGGATTCTGTGAGACTGTGGACAGTGGTCCGGGAACACACACATTAATGACACACAGGGATTTTAGACTAATGTCGCGAGAATCACTTGCTTTACGGCACGACGTCACACACATCACCAACACATGAAGAGCCTCTGTGGAAGACACTAGCACGCGTTTCAGACGTGAATCAGGGCAGAGTCGACGAAGAGTAGTCGTTAATACACAAATATACATTATTTCTGTTACACATACAGTTATATTGCACTTAAAAGCATTTACTTTAGCTGAAGACTATTTTAACTCAGCTATCCAGTATATTATTAAATTATTAATGTTAGAATCTCTGCCTGTTTCTACTTAGTGACACAGATCCAGAACCAGGAGATCAGATGAACTCGATTGAACTCATTCAGTTCCAGATTCAGATCCAGATCCAGATCCAGATCCAGATTCACATCCAGATCCAGATTAATTTGACTGAACTCATTTACACTGATTCAGATCAGATCCTGATTCAGATTCAAATTTAGATTCAGATTCAGATCAAGATTCAGATTCAGATTCAGATTCAGTTTCAGATTCAGATCCAGATTCACATCCAGATCCAGATTAACTTGACTGAACTCATTTACACTGATCCAGATTCAGATCCAGATTCACATCCAGATCCAGAATAACTTGACTGAACTCATTTACACTGATTCAGATCAGATCCTGATTCAGATTCAAATTTAGATTCAGATTCAGATTCAGATCAAGATTCAGATTCAGATCAAGATTCAGATTCAGATTCAGATTCAGATCCAGATTCAGATGAACTTGACTGAACTCAAAACTCAAGTTCATCATTCAAGAGATTCAATAATAGATTCTAGAGTAGAAGTAAGAGAACAAGAAGAGAATTTCTTGATTAAATAAGGGAAGATCAAATTCAACGACAAATAAATGAAACGTTGTGTTGATGTTTGTGAAGTATCAGAGAGCGCTGTGATTGGCTGCTCGCGACACCAGCTCAACCAATGAGGAGCGTGTGTGACAGAAAACCACTGAGGAACAGGAAGCTGGAGTTCGGCTTGACCTGAAGTGTGTGTCACTTTAAAGACCCCTGTGAGCAGAGGAACGAGACCGGATCCTGGAGCGGAAGCAATGAGATCTGACGTGATGGAGGAAGAGGAGAAGCGCAGCTGTCATTCAGAGTCAGAGTTTCACACCATCCGCTCTGACTCACAGTGACTCGAGACTCAGAGATGAAGAGCTTTCACATTCAGACCGTGTGTGTCTTCAACATCCGCTCAGAGAGAAACACACATGAGCTTTACGCTGTGACTGAAGACGGTTCCTGTAGGGAATCAAACTGAAGTGATGTAAAGTAATTTAGCTTGAATGTTCCTCCTGTGTCTGTAACCATGGCAACATCACAGTATCCCATCATGTCCTTAATGAGTCTCGTGTTCCTGTAGAAACATGGAAACACTCTTAACCAGGATCAGTAAAACTGACGGGGTGTAATCCTCAAACTATGGCGTCCCTTCACATCTGATCTCTGACCCCTGACCCCAAACTCAACACACACATCTTCAGAGGATTTATGCTAATGAGCCGCTCGTTTCCATTGTGCTGAGGAGCTGAAACCTTCACATGCAAACACACACTCAGTCACTGGAAAGGGTTCAGACATTACTTTAAACCAGATCCACTCATTTAAACATCTCTGAATTCTTATTATCAACGTCTCTGACTCGCTGTGGTCATTAAAAACTTGACCCTTGACCTCTGTCCATCATGGCCTCCTAATCATCCCCATATACTGATTGGCTTCATCACTGTCTCCTCTCCACTAATAAGCAGGTGTGTGTGTATGTGTGTGTGAGAATGATAAATCACGCTTTAGATTTGTGCTGGCTACTGTATACAGGCCACCAGGGCACCATACAGACTTTATCACAGAATTTGCTGACTTTCTATCAGAGTTAGTTCTGGCTGCAGATAAAGTACTAATTGTTGGTGATTTTAATAAACATGTAGATAACGAAAAAGATGCATTGGGATTGAGAGCAGCCAGAAAAATGGAGCGCAACTGGAAGAAAACAAAACTAGAGGTATTTCGCATTTCATGGAAAGAGAGCTCGATTGCTTACAGAGAGGCTTTAAAAGCTGCTAGATCTGCTTATTTTTCAACCCTATTAGAAGAAAATAAACATAATCCTAGGTATTTATTTGAAACAGTGGCTAAACTAAAAAGAAAGCTTCAAGCACCGAAGTTTCCAAGCAACACAGCAGTAATGACTTTATGAACTTCTTTACTTATAAGATTGATAATATCAGGGACAAAATTATAACTATGCAACCGTCTACTACAGTATTTATACCCGGAGGAAAAATTTGATTCATTCGTTGTTATAGGAGAGGAAGAATTTACTAAACTCGTTAAATCATCTAAATCTACAACATGTATGTTAGACCCTATACCGACTAAGCTACTGAAAGAGATGCTTCCAGAGGTCATAGATCCTCTTCTTAATATCATTAATTCGTCTTTGTCTCTAGGATACGTACCAAAAAACTTTAAGCTGGCTATGATTAAACCGCTTGTTAAAAAACAGAACTTGATCGTACAATCTCTGTTACTGTAATCTCCTATTATCTCTGTAAAGCCACTTTGGAAAAATCTACATTGTTAAAGCGCTGTATAAATGAAGATACTTGACTAGACTCACTGACTCATCTGACATAACTGATAATCGTTTGCATCTTCGAACCTATTTCCGAGAGAGCGTTCTCGAGACACCAGGCACTGTTGTGTGTGGATGAGCGGCCGGAGCGCATTAAGGGTTTTCTGTGAGAGCGGTGTGTGTCAGCAGCCGCTAAGTTAATAACTAATGATCTTGTGGTCGCGTCTGAGCGCGTTGTTGTCTTTGGAGCTCCATCGATTGATTTATAATTCTTGATTTCTCTTTAAACTCACTTACAACGAACATTTTCTACTTTTCCTCACCTCATAGTTACAACGCGGATTGTTGAGCAGACGCGTCTCAAGCCTAGTGATCCAACGCTGGATACTCTTATAGGTCACGTCCGTGGATCACGGCTGAACGCGTCTTCTCCGCACTCATTTACAAACAAACATTTTTTTTTTCTCGCCTATCGTGCGTCTACTCTACACCCGTACCCGTAAAAAGACGGATTATATCCAAGACTTAAGCCATAAATTAGTATTAATATTGATAGCATCACTGGTAGCGTCGTTGCTAACTTAACTTACTGTCCATCTGTTAAAATGGCGAATATATCAAATGTAAGTAGTTTACCTTTTGGTGCAGGTGAGGACACATTTGAGCTGCACGCGGTGCAGTCTGAGCTGGAAGCTGTTGAGAAACAGATCCACGACCTTTTAGTGAGAAAAGCCGAGCTGATAGACCGGCGGTTAGCTCTTGAAACATCGCGCGCCGAGGCACACAAATCAGAGACTAACGTTACTAACCCACTGACTCCGACCTTGTCTACTCCGTGCGTTCCTCAACATCGGTCCCGAACGTCGAGGTCGCGATCAGCCATGGTCTCGTTCACTCCGGCTCCAACATGCCATCACGAAGCCTGGATTTTTCCGCAGCGGAAGACGCGAGTCAGGTCTAGACCAAGAAAACTCTCTCCGACCCTCCCGGTTTTCGAGATATCCACACAAAACCGTTTCTCCCCTCTTCGCGAAACAGAACGCGATGCTGTGATCATCGGCGATTCCATCGTTCGACACGTACACACTACGTTAAATAAAAGTAAGGTGCATAATCACTGCTTTCCTGGTGCTCGTGTTTCTGAAATCGCTGCTCACGTTCCCGAGATTCTGAACGAGCGCGTCGGAACCGTGGTCCTGCACGCGGGAGTGAACGACATCAGACTGCGCAAGACGGAGGTTCTGAAGAAAGACTTCAGGAATCTGATCGATACGGTACGCAGCACATCGCCTGATATAACGATTATTGTGTCAGGACCGCTTCCCACGTACCGACTAGGTCATGAAAAGTTTAGTAGATTATTCGCGCTAAATGAATGGTTAATGTCATGGTGCAATGAGCAGAAACTTCTCTTTGTAAATAATTGGAATCTGTTTTGGGAGCGTCCTAGGCTTTACCGTGCTGATGGCTTACACCCAAGTAGAATCGGATCGGATCTTCTGTCAGATAACATCTCCAAAATGTTAAATACCTTTTGACTAGTAAACAAAAGTCCAAATCATAGTCTCTGCTGCACCAATTTAACTGATATAAATAGTGTAGAACATTGCATAGAAACTGTGTCTATTCCTCGTTTAGTGAGATCAAATAATAAATCTACTGCAGGATCTAGAAAAAATCTAATTGTTATTAAACCAGAAAATGTTGCTATTGGTAATCAAAAACAATTTCTAAAGCTAGGTCTTCTAAACATTAGATCACTCACACCTAAGGCAGTTATTGTAAATGAAATAGTCACAGATAATAGCTTCGATGTACTTTGCCTTACTGAAACCTGGCTTAAACCAAATGATTATTTCGGTCTAAATGAGTCTACTCCATCAGGATACTCCTATAAGCATGAGCCCCGTCTGATTGGTCGTGGCGGCGGTCTTGCAACAATCTATAAAGATATTCTTAATGTTACTCAGAAAACGGGTTATAAGTTTATTTCGTTTAAAGTACTTGTACTAAATGTTACGCTCTTAGATGTTCGAAAAACATCCCTATTATCTCTAGCCTTGGCTACCGTATATAGACCGCCTGGGCCTTACGCTGATTTCCTAAAAGAGTTTGCAGATCTTCTCTCAGACCTATTAGTTAACTTCGATAAAGCATTAATTGTTGGAGACTTTAATATCCATGTAGATAATCAAAATGATGCGTTAGGGGCTGCGTTTACAGATTTATTAAACTCCTTTGGGGTCAAGCAAAACGTTACCGGACCAACTCATCGTTTTAATCATACACTCGATTTAATTATATCACATGGAACCGATCCAACCGATATAAATATCATTCCACAAAGTGACGATGTCACTGACCATTACATGGTAACTTGCATATTACGTACTCCTGTAATATATCATGCTGCGCCGCGTTATCGATTAGGCAGAACAATCCTTCCATCCACCATAGATAATTTTTCAAATAGCTTACCTGATCTGTCTCTGCTGCTCAGTGAACCCAAACAAACAGATGAACTTGAGAAATTAACTAGCACTATGAGCACCATTCTCTCTGGATCATTGGATATTGTTGCGCCCATTAGATTAAAAAAGGTCAGAGAGAAAAGTAAAGCACCATGGTACAACAATACTACGCGTGTTCTAAAGAGAGAAACCCGTAATTTAGAGCGTAAATGGAAATAAACCAACTTAGAGGTCTTTAGAATCGCATGGAAAGACAGTATGTCACGTTATAAAAAGGCCCTAAAAGCGGCCAGGGCTGAGCATCTCTGCAAACTAATAGAAAACAACCATAACAATCCTAAGTTCTTATTTAACACCGTGGCGAGACTAACAAATAAACAGATGTCTCCTGAACAAAATATTCCATTACAGTTTAGTAGTAATGATTTCATGAAGTTCTTCACTGAGAAAATAGAAAACATCAGAACCACAATTGTAAACGTTCAATCCTCAATCACGCCTTATAATTCAGCCTCAATTATCACCCCGCAAGAACAATTACAGTGCTTTACAACTATAGAACAAAAAGAGTTAAATAAACTTTTTACTTCATCTAAAACAACAACATGTTTACTAGATCCTATACCAACTAAACTATTGAAAGAAGTGTTACCTGTAGTGGAAGAGCCTCTCCTCAATATTATTAACTCGTCTTTATCTTTAGGTTATGTTCCAAAAACATTTAAACTGGCAGTTATAAAACCTCTCATTAAGAAACCACAATTAGATCCGAATAATCTAGTAAATTATAGACCCATTTCAAATCTACCTTTTATGTCTAAAATATTAGAAAAAGTTGTGTCCGCTCAACTGGGCTCTTTCTTACAAGAAAATTACGTCTATGAAAAGTTTCAGTCTGGGTTCAGGCCGCATCATAGCACTGAAACTGCGCTCGTTAAAATCACAAATGATTTACTTTTAGCTTCTGACCAAGGCTGTATCTCAATATTAGTTTTACTTGATCTTAGTGCTGCGTTCGATACTATAGATCATACAATACTCTTAGATCGACTACAAAATTATACTGGTGTTCAAGGACAAGCATTAAGCTGGTTTAGATCGTATTTATCTGACCGCTACCATTTTGTTTATTTAAATGGAGAAAAATCTATCATAACTCCAGTAAACTATGGAGTGCCGCAGGGATCTGTGTTAGGCCCTCTATTATTCTCAATATATATGCTGCCACTTGGAAATATTATAAGGAAACATGGAATTAGTTTCCATTGTTATGCTGATGACACTCAAATCTATATTTCATCACGGCCAGATGAAAACGCTAAATTATCCAAATTGACAGAGTGTGTTAAAGATATAAAAGATTGGATGACGCGTAATTTTCTTTTATTAAATCCAGACAAGACAGAGGTAATACTTATCGGTTCAAAAAACCACCCACAACACCTCTCACAATACAACTTTAACATAGAAGGATGTCCTGTTACTTCATCCTCTACAGTAAAAGACCTGGGTGTTATATTAGACTGCAACCTGTCTTTTGAAAATCATATTTCATATGTAACAAGAACAGCCTTTTTCCACCTTAGAAACATTGCTAAGCTACGTAATATGCTATCTGTTTCTGATGCAGAAAAGTTAGTTCATGCATTCATGACCTCGAGACTAGATTACTGTAATGCGTTATTAGCCGGTTGTCCTGCATCCTCAATAAACAAGCTACAGTTAGTCCAAAATGCCGCCGCTAGAGTTCTTACTAGATCAAGAAAATATGATCATATAACACCGATTTTATCATCCCTACATTGGTTACCTATAAAGTCACATATTAATTACAAGGTATTGCTACTGACTTATAAAGCCCTAAACGGCTTAGCTCCAGTCTATTTAACCGATCTTCTATCGCCCTATAATCCATCGCGCTCTTTAAGATCACTAAATTCGAGGCTTTTGGTCATACCTAGGATATCTAGGTCCACCAAAGGAGGGAGAGCATTTTCACATTTAGCTCCAAAACTCTGGAATAGCCTTCCTGATACTGTTCGTTGCTCAGACTCGCTCTCCCAGTTTAAAACTAGATTAAAGATGCATCTCTTCAGCCAGGCATTCATATAATACGTTTAATCTTACAGTTAAATCCGACCTCTAGCTTTTTTTTTAATCTTACAGTTAAATCCGACCTCTAGCATATAAACGCCAGAGGAGAACTGGCCCCCGACTGAGCCTGGGTTCTCCCAAGGTTTTTTTTTTCTCCATTAGGTCACCTGATGGAGTTTTTCGGTTCCTTGCCACTGTTGCCTTTGGCTTGCTCAGTTGGGGATATTTAATTTAATTAATCAATCAACGATACTATTGATCAGCATTACCAAACGTAGACGTTCCACTAGAAACAAACATTGATGTATTGTTCTAATTTATTGCTGTGAAGCTGCTTTGATACAACCTGTGTTGTGTAAAGCGCTATATAAATAAACTTGACTTGACTTGATCTTTACAACGGAAGTGAATCAGTCAAAACTAACTTTATCTGGACAATAACTTTATTCTAGAGCTGCTGTAAAGCCTAAACACTCTCTGTTACTGTAATCTCCTGTTATCACTGTAAAGCTGCTGAATCATTACTGAACTGAATCATTACTGAACTGAATCATTACTGAACTGAATCATCACTGAACTGAATCAACACTGAACTGAATCAACACTGAACTAAATCAACACTGAACTAAATCAACACTGAACTGAATCAACATTGAACTGAATCATCACTGAACTGAATCAACACTGAACTGAATCATCACTGTAAAGCTTGACACAGTCAGTATTGTAAAAGCGCTGTAGAATAAAATATAAAGCTGACTGGACATTCAGGCTTTTCGAGGAAAAACGTGATTTATTCCAGCAGCTTCAGCCATTTCTGCTCCCAGAGCTTATTCCTGACCGTCAGCTGGAGAATACGTTCAGTACTCCCATCCACTGCTGCCACACACACACACACACACGAGCTGTGAGTTTAATCACTCTTCGACTGACAGCTCTAACACACACAGTGATCGTGACCCGGATCAGATTCACGTCACACTAGTCTTCGCTCTACGGTGTGTTTAGCAGCGTGTCAGATGAGTGTGCGTGTGTGTGTGTGTGTGTTTAGCGGTGTCAGACCAGTGTGTGTGTGTGTGTGTGTGAGACGAGGAACAGAACAGATGTGTTTAACACACACTCTCTGTCAGCCTTGTAATCCTGTGAGGAGGATTCGTTTGCACAGCGTTAATTTCATGCTCTCTGCCTCTCAGAGTTCCCTATACCTGTGTGTGTGTGTGTGTGTGTGTGTGTGTGTGTGTGTGTGTGTGTGTGTGTGTGTGTGTGTGTGTGTGTGTGTGTGTGTGTGTGTGAGAGAGAGCGAGAGTGTGTGTGTGGGTGTGTGTGAGAGAGAGAGCGAGTGTGTGTGTGTGTGTGTGTGTATGTGTGTGTGTGTGTGTGTGTGTGTGTGTGTGTGTGTTTGTGTGAGAGAGAGAGCGAGTGTGTGTGTGTGTGTGTGTGTGTGTGTGTGTGTGTGTGTGTGTGTGTGTGTGAGAGAGAGCGAGCGTGTGTGTGTGTGTGTGTGTGTGTGTGTGTGAGAGAGCGAGTGTGTGTGTGTGTGTGTGTGTGTGTGTGAGAGAGCAAGTGTGTGTGTGTGTGTGTGTGTGTGTGTGTGTGTGTGTGTGTGTGTGTGTGTGTGTGTGTGTGTGTGTGTGTGAGAGAGAGCGAGTGTGTGTCAAGTCAAGTCAAGTCAACTTTATTTATATAGCGCTTTTCACAATACAGATTGTATCAAAGCAGCTTCACAGTATTAAATAAAATAGTACATCAGTGTTTGTTTCTGGTGTAAAACATCCACGTTTGGTAATGCAGATCAATAGCACTGGTGAATCGATTAATCAATTTAAGCATCCCCAACTGAGCAAGCCAAAGGCAACAGTGGCAAGGAACCGAAAAACTCCATCAGGTGACCTAATGGAGAAAAAAAAAACCTTGGGAGAACCCAGGCTCAGTCGGGGGCCAGTTCTCCTCTGGCGTTTATGAACTAGAGGTCGGATTTAACTGTAGGATTAAAAGTATTATATGAATGCCTGGCTGAAGAGATGCGTCTTTAATCTAGTTTTAAACTGGGAGAGCGAGTCTGAGCAACGAACAGTATCAGGAAGACTATTCCAGAGTTTTGGTGCTAAATGTGAAAATGCTCTCCCTCCTTTGGTGGACCTAGATATCCTAGGTATGACCAGAAGCCTCGAATTTAGTGATCTTAAAGAGCGCGATGGATTATAGGGCGATAGAAGATCCGTTAAATAAACTGGAGCTAAGCCGTTTAGGGCTTTATAAGTCAGAAGCAATACCTTGTAAATAATACGGAACTTTATAGGTAACCAATGTAGAGATGATAAAATCGGTGTTATATTGTCAAACTTTCTTGATCTAGTAAGAACTCTAGCGGCGGCATTTTGGACTAACTGTAGCTTGTTTATTGAGGATGCAGGACAACCGGCTAATAAAGCATTACAGTAATCTAGTCTCGAGGTCATGAATGCATGAACTAGCTTTTCTGCGTCAGAAACAGATAGCATATTACGTAGCTTAGCAATGTTTCTAAGGTGGAAAAAGGCTGTTCTTGTAACATATGAAATATGATTTTCAAAAGACAGGTTGCAGTCTAATATAACACCCAGGTCTTTTACTGTTGAGGATAAAGTAACAGGACACCCTACTATGTTAAAGTTGTATTGTAAGAGGTTTTGTGGGCGGTTTTTTGAACCGATAAGTATTACCTCTGTCTTATCTGGATTTAATAAAAGAAAATTGTGCGTCATCCAATCTTTTATATCTTTAACACACTCTGTCAATTTGGATAATTTAGCGTTTTCATCCGGCCGTGATGAAATATATAGTTGAGTGTCATCAGCATAACAATGGAAACTAATTCCATGTTTCCTTATAATATTTCCAAGTGGCAGCATATATATTGAGAATAATAGAGGGCCTAAGACAGATCCCTGCGGCACTCCATAGTTTACTGGAGTTATGATCGATTTTTCTCCGTTTAAATAGACAAAATGGTAGCGGTCAGATAGGTATGATCTGAACCAGCTTAATGCTTGTCCTTGAACACCGGTATAGTTTTGTAGCCGATCTAAGAGTATTGTGTGATCTATAGTATCGAACGCAGCACTAAGATCAAGTAAAACTAGTATTGAGATACAGCCTTGGTCAGAAGCTAAGAGTAAATCATTTGTGATTTTAACGAGCGCAGTTTCAGTGCTATGATGCGGTCTGAATCCAGACTGAAACTTTTCATAGGTGTCATTTTCCTGCAAGAAAGAGCCCAGTTGGGCAGACACAACTTTTTCTAATATTTTGGACATAAAAGGAAGATTTGAAATGGGTCTATAATTTGCTAGGTTATTTGGGTCTAATTGTGGTTTCTTAATGAGAGGTTTTATAACTGCCAATTTAAATGTTCTTGGAACATGACCTAAAGATAAAGACGAGTTAATAATATTGAGGAGAGGCTCTTCCACTATAGGTAACACTTCTTTCAATAGTTTAGTTGGTATGGGATCTAATAAACATGTTGTTGTTTTAGAGGAAATTATACATTTATTTAACTCTTTTTGTTCTATAGTTGTAAAGCACTGTAATTGTTCTTGCGGGGTGATAATCGAGGCTGAATTATAAGGCGCGATTGAAGATTGAACGTTTACAATTGTGGATCTGATGTTTTCTATTTTCTCAGTGAAAAAATTCATGAAATCATTACTACTAAACTGTAACGGAATATTTTGTTCAGGTGACGCTTGTTTATTTGTTAGTCTAGCCACGGTGTTAAATAAGAACCTAGGATTGTTTTGGTTATTTTCTATTAGTTTGCGGAGATGCTCAGCCCTGGCCGCTTTTAGGGCCTTTTTATAGCGTGACGTACTGTCTTTCCAAGCAATTCTAAAAACCTCTAAATTAGTTTGTTTCCATTTACGCTCTAAATTACGGGTTTCTCTCTTTAGAACACGAGTAGTATTGTTGTACCATGGTGCTTTAATTTTCTCTCTGACCTTTTTTAGTCTCATAGGTGCAACAATATCCCATTTTCCAGAGAGAACGGTGCTCATAGTGCTGGTTAGTTCGTCTAGTTCATCTGTTTGTTTAGGTTCAGGCAGCAGCTGAGACAGATCCGATAAGCAATTTGAAAAATTATCTATGGTGGATGGAAGGATTGTTCTGCCTAATCGATAACGCGGCGCAGCATGATATATTACCGGGGTACGTAATATGCAAGTTACCATGTAATGGTCAGTGACATCATCACTTTGTGGAATGATATCTATATCGGTTGGATCGGTTCCATACGATATAATTAAATCGAGTGTATGATTAAAACGATGAGTTGGTCCGGTAACGTTTTGCTTAACCCCAAAGGAGTTTAATAAATCTGTAAACGCAGCCCCTAACGTATCATTTTGATTATCTACGTGTATGTTAAAATCTCCAACAATTAATATTTTATCGACATTGACCAATAGATCTGAGAGAAAATTTGCAAATTCTTTTAGGAAATCAGCGTAAGGCCCTGGTGGTCTATATACGGTAGCCAAGGCTAAAGATAACAGGGATGTTTTTCTATCATCTAAGAGCGTAACATTTAGTACAAGTACTTCAAATGAAATAAACTTATAACCCGTTTTCTGAGTAACATTGAGAATATCTCTATAGATAGTTGCAATACCGCCGCCACGACCAATCAGACGGGGCTCGTGCTTATAGGAGTAACCTGATGGAGTAGACTCATTTAGACCGAAATAATCATTTGGTTTAAGCCAGGTTTCAGTAAGGCAAAGTACATCTATGCTATTATCTGTGACTATTTCATTTACAATAACTGCCTTAGGTGTGAGTGATCTAATGTTTAAAAGACCTAGGGTAAACGTACCTATTAAGCTCACCAAAATCTACATTGAGACATTTTTAGTGCACAAGATATTGGTTTTAGTACAAGAAGTTATTTTAAAATAAAATATTAATCTCTCACACTATAATATTTCATTTTATTTTAAATGACAAAAGTATTTCAATTAAGATGTACATCATTAAATATAAAAAGTCTGGCTGTGCTTAATGGGTACGTTTTGTACCCTTTAAGCACACCCCTGTTCCCAATAAGCTCACAACAAGTTTTATTAAAAATTCTTGTTTATTTTAAACAACCTTTTTAAGGAATAATTGAAAAAAGTTTTATTTGAAGGTACAGAGTCAATCACAAAAAAACAGAACACTAAAATCAAGCAACAAGGCATTCAATTTGATCAGGTAGCCTATCCTATTCATAGTGACGTGTCATTCAAACTCATTGCAACATCTAGACTAGTCCACGTTCAGCTATGTAACCCATATTGAAAAATCAAATAACAAAACAAACCAATGTGCTCCTTAAAGGGATACTCCACTTTTTTTGGAAATAGGCTCATTTTACAACTCCCCCAGAGTTAAACAGTTGAGTTTTACCGTTTTCGAATCCTTTCAGCCGATCTCCGGGTCTGGGGTCCCACTTTTAGCATAGCTTAGCATAATGAATTGAACCGGACAAGACCATTAGCATCTCTCTCAAAAAAATGACCAAAGAGTTTCGATATTTTTCCTATTTAAAACTCGACTCTTCTGTAGTTACATTGTGTAATAAGACAGACGGAAAATGTAAAGTTTCAATTTTCTAGGCTGATATGGCTAGGAACTATACTCTCAAAATCGCACCTTTTCATTTTCCGTCCGTCTTAGTACACGATGTAACTACAGAAGAGTCGAGTTTTAAATAGCAAAAATATCGAAACTCTTTGGTCATTTTTTTGAGAGAGATGCTAATGGTCTTGTCCGGTTCAATTCATTATGCTAAGCTATGCTAAAAGTGGTACCGCCAGACCCGGAGATAGGCTGAATGGATTCGAAAACGGTAAAACTCAACTGTTTAACTCTGGGGGAGATTTAAAATGAGCTTATTTCCAAAAAAAGTGGAGTATCCCTTTAACTCTCTGGGTCAGAGCTTTCCTGTCTACTCCAAACTTCTTGGACAGATACGACAGGTTTCTGATGGCTCCTTCTTTGTATGACATGCCTCTTTCATCTTTGGGCATACACTATAGTTTCGTCTAGCTTTTGTCATCTTAAGACTGTGAAAATAAGTTTATTAATCATTTTTTTGAAGATTAACATAGTGACAACCATCAGTTAATATTTAAATTCTGATTATTAAGTATTTACATAGACGTTTAATGTGGGTGAGCTTAAAGGGAGCACACACTGTGCTTAATTGGAGCAAAAACATTTTTTAATTAATAAATATTAAATTAAAATTTAAAGGAAAATATTTAGCTAAATTAATAATCTAGGTAATGTATTAAGTTTATACCAATTTTAATATGAACAACTATTATAGACAATATCTATGAAATTATGCTTTTTCTAATTGATGTCACACTGAAGCTGTGTGATTGTCATAGTCGTGCACCCTTTAAGCTCACCTAACAATAATATGAATTCTTTAAAAATTACAGCAGTTTAAAACCACAGACTATCAATAAAATGTAAAATTATAATATTATGGATTTAAAAGTACAAGCCATTAATTCCTGTGAAGTAATATATTAATGTAGCACACAATCTTATACAGCTAGTAAGCTAGCTATGTTCGTAGCATCTGGGCTATGTTGCTAAAACTATCTTTTAGATCTAACTGTAATTATTTCCCACATCCAGGTTCCAGGTTATAATATGCAAAAGTCTAAACATTAATCTCTTAATTTTGCAATAAGATGATGTACTTCTTCAAAATAAAGGCTTAAACATATAAAAAATGCACATTTGAGGGGCTCCTCTTCTGGTGAAAGTTTTCAGACAGCTTTGAAAATAGCCGCCAGACAGTGTGAACACATGGACACACATATCTCAGTGTGCAATGGTCTGATTGGTTTAAAATTACAGGAGGTATATAGTAACAAACACATCAATTGGTTAATACATCAAATAGGATAATACATTGCTGTTTCTTTTTATAATCTGAGCTCCAAGATGGTAGTGTGCTTAATGGGTACTTGAGCTTAATAGGTACGTTTACCCTAGCTTTAGAAATAGTTTTTGTTTACTAATAGCAACATTTTCTGTTTTAATAACAATTAGATTTTTCCTAGATCCTGCAGTAGATTTATTATTTGATCGCACTAAACGAGGAATAGACACAGTTTCTATGCAATGTTCTACACTATTTATATCAGTTAATTTGGTGCAGCAGAGACTATGATTTGGACTTTTGGTTACTAGTCAAAAGGTATTTAACATTTTGGAGATGTTATCTGACAGAAGATCCGCTCCGATTCTACTTGGGTGTAAGCCATCAGCACGGTAAAGCCTAGGACGCTCCCAAAACAGATTCCAATTATTTACAAAGAGAAGTTTCTGCTCATTGCACCATGACGTTAACCATTCATTTAGCGCGAATAATCTACTAAACTTTTCATGACCTAGTCGGTACGTGGGAAGCGGTCCTGACACAATAATCGTTATATCAGGCGATGTGCTGCGTACCGTATCGATCAGATTCCTGAAGTCTTTCTTCAGAACCTCCGTCTTGCGCAGTCTGATGTCGTTCACTCCCGCGTGCAGGACAACGGTTCCGACGCGCTCGTTCAGAATCTCGGGAACGTGAGCAGCGATTTCAGAAACACGAGCACCAGGAAAGCAGTGACTATGCACCTTACTTTTATTTAACGTAGCGTGTACGTGTCAAACGATGGAATCGCCGATGATCACAGCATCGCGTTCTGTTTCGCGAAGAGGGGAGAAGCGGTTTTGTGTGGATATCTCGAAAACCGGGAGGGTCGGAGAGGGTCTTGGTCTAGACCTGACTCGCATCTTCCGCTGCGGAAATATCCAGGCTTCATGGTGGCATGTTGGAGCCGGAGTGAACGAGACCATGGCTGATCGCGACCTTGGCGCTCGGGACCGATGCCGAGTAACGCACGGAGTAGACGAGGTCGGAGTCAGCGGGTTAGTAACATTAATCTCTGATTTGTGTGCCTCGGCACGTGATGTTTCAAGAGCCAAACGCCGGTCTTTCAGCTCGGCCTGTCTCACTAAAAGGTCGTGGATCTGTTTCTCAACAGCTTCCAGCTCAGACTGTACCGCGTGCAGCTCAAATGTGTCCTCACCTGCACCAAAAGGTAGACTACTTACATTTGATATATTCGCCATTTTAACAGATGGACAGTAAGTTAGCAATGACACTACCAGTGATGCTATCAATTAATACTAATTTCTGACAAGCGTCTTAGATATAATCCGTCTTTTAAGTGGTACGGGTGTAGAGTAGACGCACGATAGGTGAAAAATGTTTGTAAGTGAGTGTTGAGAAGACGCGTTCAGCCGTGATCCCCGGGAGTAACCTATAGGAGTATCCAGCGTTGGATCACTAACAGGCTTGAGACACGTCTGCTCAACAGTCCGCGTTGTAACTATGAGGTTTGAGCAGTAGTGCTTCTCAGTGAGGAAAAGTGGAAAATGTTCGTTGTAAGTGAGTTTAAAGAGTAAAATCAAGAATTATAAATCAAATCGATAGAGCTCCAAAGACAACAACGCGTTCAGACGCGACGCATGCGCATTCGAAAAGTGGTACGGGTGTAGAGCTGTGTGTGTGTGTGAGAGAGAGCGAGTGTGTGTGTGTGTGTGTGAGAGAGAGAGAGCGAGTGTGTGTGTGTGTATCTGTGTGTGTGAGAGAGAGCAAGTGTGTGTGTGTGTGTGTGGACATGTTTTTCTACACCGGTGGGGACTTAAACCTGAATGCACACAGACTCATGGGGACTCGTGTCACAGTGGGGACCTAAACTGAGGTCCCCATGGGTACAAAAGCTTATAAATCATACAGAATTAGTTTTTTTGAAAATGTAAAAATGCAGAATGTCTCCTGTGATGGGTAGGTTTAGGGATAGGGGCAGTGTAAGGGGATAGAATATACAGTTTGTACAGAATGTGTGTGTGTGTGTGTGTGTGTGTGTGTGTGTGTGTGTGTGTGTGTGTGTGTGTGTGTGTGTGTGTGTGTGTGTGTGTGTGTGTGTGATGGGTAGGTTTAGGGATAGGGGCAGTGTAAGGGGATAGAATATACAGTTTGTACAGAATGTGTGTGTGTGTGTGTGTGTGTGTGTGTGTGTGTGTGTGTGTGTGTGTGTGTGTGTGTGTGTGTGTGTGTGTGTGTGTGTGTGTGTGTGTGTGTGTGATGGGTAGGTTTAGGGATAGGGGCAGTGTAAGGGGATAGAATATACAGTTTGTACAGAATGTGTGTGTGTGTGTGTGTGTGTGTGTGTGTGTGATGGGTAGGTTTAGGGATAGGGGCAGTGTAAGGGGATAGAATATACAGTTTGTACAGAATGTGTGTGTGTGTGTGTGTGTGTGTGTGTGTGTGTGTGTGTGTGTGTGTGTGTGATGGGTAGGTTTAGGGGTAGGGTTAGTGTAAGGGGATAGAATAGTTTGTACAGTATAAAAACCATTACGTCTATGGAGAGTCCTCACAAAGATAGTGCACCAGACATGTGTGTGTGTGTGTGTGTGTGTGTGTGTGTGTGTGTGTGTGTGTGTGTGTGTGTGTGTGTGTGTGTGTGTGCGTGTGTGTGTGTGTGTTGCTGAATCTCATGTCCACTGGAGTGGAGAGCAGCGAACGCATGACATGTTGCTTTAGAGAATTAGCATATAAATGAGCTCCTGCTTATCAACTCTATTTATGAGTCGATCCTGTTCCAGCATTATTTCATCTGTGACGTCGCTCATCTCACACACAACTCTGAAACACCACAGCCAAACTCTCATGTTATGAAGAAGGGTTTATTATTCAGAATATTAGTGATTTAAGTATAATCAATAGAAATACGGGCATTCATGTGAGCGCTATTATCTAACTGTGTGAAGAGGCCTGCAGGAGTGTGTGTGTGTGTGTGTGTGTGTGTGTGTGTGTGTGTGTGTGTGTTAGTGTTAGCCTGCAGGAGTGTGTGTGTGTGTGTGTGTGTGTGTGTGTGTGTTAGGGTTAGGGTTATCCTGCAGGAGTGTGTGTGTGTGTGTGTGTGTGTGTTAGGGTTAGGGTTAGCCTGCAGGAGTGTGTGTGCGCGTGTGTGTGTGTGTTAGGGTTAGGGTTAGCCTGCAGGAGTGTGTGTGTGTGTGTGTGTGTGTGTGTGTGTGTGTGTGTGTGTGTGTGTTAGGGTTAGGGTTAGCCTGCAGGAGTGTGTGTGTGTGTGTGTGTGTGTGTGTGTGTGTGTGTGTGTGTGTGTGTGTGTGTGTGTGTGTGTGTGTGTGTGTGTGTGTGTGTTTGCAGCAGGTCATCCTATCTCAGGACATTGCCTTCTGTCCACCTCACAATATCTGCAGAATGAGTTCCAGTTTGGGAAGCATGTCTGGATTAGGGCTGGACGATATGGCCAAAATTTATATCACGATATATTTCTTAATTTCGGTCGATACGATATAATTCCGATATCGATATGAACAATATAAAAGCCTCAGGAAAAACAGCCAAGAACCTCCACAATGAATGTCCTGTACCTACAAACTTCTGAAAAATTTATTTGCCAAGTCTCTGAAACCTCCGCCTATAAAACTATATAATATTTTAGAAATAAAAATGGTACAAATAAATTATTGTTAATATTTAATTAGTCAAATAATAATAATAATAATAATAAGACTCAACTTATTAATATTAATATCTTTAACTTTAAACTATAGGCTAACATAGGTTGATTATATTATAGATGGAAGAAGTGCTTCCGCCAGGATAAAGAATGCTCAGAGTTGCTGCAGGAAACAAACTAAAAGTGAGCAACAACAAAAGCACATGTTGCCGAGGGACATGTTGAATCTGAATAGCAGTGTATCCACTGTCAGCCAGAAGCTCCGCAGCGCTTCACCAACACACGCCCGTCACACGCCTCTCTGGAACAACGTCACACTAACCCATCGTTTCACCAACAAATGGAAGTTTATCAGAAAACTAATCAGAAAGAAATCACTGGAAACAGCGTGATCGCAAAACAAACATGATAAAGCGACCGTTTGCATTTTTGTTGTTTACTTGAATATTTAAAACCCAAGCATTGATGTTTTACCACAGGTTTACAATAAAAAGTGATACACTGATCACAATGAATTAATTTATGTCAAAATGGCACATTAGTCACACAGAAATAAAGTGGTTTACTGTTGGGTCTGTTCCACAAAAGAAAGAGGACACACTTATTCGGTCGAGGCTGTTTCTGTTTATCTGGAAGTTACAGGACATATTTAGGCTACATCACATTTAGAAAGAATGATCATTTCTACAAATACGACCTGAGCAGCTTCAGCACTCTCTCAACTCCCAGTCTACAGATATTCCCAGTCAGAGAAACAGAGGAAGCTCCCGAAAAAAAGCTGGTTTATTTTATGACAGTCCGTTATAAAGAGACCAGAGACTGTCAGTAGGCTACTGACCGATAAAACAAAATCAGGTTGTTTGGTGTGTGGGGGGGGTTATGGTGTGGGGTTGTTTGGGGGAGGGGGGGGGTGATGGTGTTCTTCAGGGCTCTTCCTCTTAGTCCCAGGGAGAGGAACTCTTAATGCTTCAGCAGACCAAGATATTTGAGACAGTTTCATGCTCCAACTTTGTGGGAAGAGTCTGGGGATGCTCCTGTTCCAGCACGACTGCGCTCCAGTGCACAGAGCAGGACCATAAACACACGGATGAGGAGTCTGGTGTGGAGGAACTGGAGCCCTGCACAGAGTCCTGAGCTCATCCCGACAGAACAGCTTTGGGAGGAACTAGAGCGAGACTGAGAGCTTCTCCTCCAACATCAGAGCCGGACCTCACTAATGCGCTTCTAGAAGAATGGGCAAACATTCCCATAAACACACTCCTAACCCTTGAGGAAAGCCTTCCCAGAAGAGCTGAAGCTGTTGTAGCAGCAAAGGGTGGAGCAGCTCCATAGTAAACACTACGGATCAGGAATGGGATGCCATTAAAGGTCATGTGCTTGTAAAGGCAGACGTCCCAAAACTACTGGCAGTGCAGTGTGTATTCGAGTGCAGAAGCTGCTCATCTCTAGCGTCAAAACTCCACCAAATGAGAAAACCAGACTGAACAGAAGCGATGTGAAGAAACGTCTGAGAAATGGTGATTCCCATCGAAGGCCAGATTCATTGAAACACACACACACACACACACACAGATTCAGCTTCATTCAATAACGTCATCTGAGAGACCTGTGAATGACAGCTGCCAATCAAACCTGAGTGACAGCAGAAGTGAATTCAGACAATAATCTCAGCCATAAAACTGACAATTCAGCAAAAACATAATCAGAGGCACAGCGGCATGTCTCTACGAGTTTATGTTTCTTCTGTGATATAATGACTGTTCACAGATGAGAACAATCAAAAACATGTTCATCTGAAGTGTGGCGGCACACACACACAGAGAGAGAGAGAGAGAGAGAGAGACAGAGAAACAGGACGGTGTGTTTATTCTGTCTGTGGAAAAACGCGAACAGCAGAAACATTACTGTGTGTTTCAGCAATAATCACTCATTCAACATAAAGCCTCCTGGATCTCACACACACACGAGAGAACATGAGAGATAATAAGAGGGTGTTCGGCTCAGAGATCTGCACACCAGCATTCTTCAGATGCAGCGTTCACACTGATTACACGAGCCGCTCTAACAGAGAGTCGCACCAGAGTTCACTCAGTGTGTCCACACCCCGAAACCCCAGAAGCCTGCAGTCTCAGCTGTGGCTCTTCACTGTCAGTCAGTGGGAAATAGGAAATCTGTTAACATTTATTCAGTATTTTTATGCCTTGTTGACCCACATCAGATGTGCATTTTCATCCAAGAAGAACAAGACTTTTAATGAGAGCTGCAAGAAATTCCGCTGGATTAAAACTTCCTAGCTGTCATCGAGATTTCTGACCTTATGCAAAACAGTTTCCGAAGCTCCGCCAGTCATTAACTATCAGAGAGAGAGAGAGAGACAGAGAGGGAGAGAGAGAGACAGAGAGGGAGAGAGAGAGACAGAGACAGAGACAGAGAGAGAGAGAGAGAGAGAGACAGAGAGAGAGAGAGAGAGAGGTATATACGGGTGGTCTGAGAATTCAAGGGTAAGATGTTTTATTTTACTCAACGCTCAGGAGGAAACAGTGAGTCTATTTCAGGTGTAGAATCAGGTCATCTCCAATAGAAACAGCCTGATGTGCTTCATCTTGTGCACAAAATCTAGATTAAAGGAGTGAGAAGATTTCATCTGTAATAAAACGGGATGATTTTAACTTCACACTCCACAGAATCACAGAGTGAAGGAAAGGAACACACAGATGTGCGAAGCTTTCAACTCAGTATAACACTGCTCAAATATACTATTACCATTATAAACACTTCTGGTAATATGCAAGTACGATGTGATCATGGCAGCCGGCCCACAGGTCCTCCGCCCCATCGCTCTCTCCTCTACTTCTATCCTCCTATTCTCCCAGGGCCAGCTCAAGGCTAGGCTACATCTCTCAACAGTGCAGGAGTTTGGTGGCTGCAGCCGGGCATCAGATGGGCACCCCCCTTCCTTAGTGTTTCGTCGATCTAAGCCCATAACCCCTCGGGGGGGGCTCGACAGCAGATCCAGCGTCCTGGATGACCACCACCCAACTCTAAGCCAACTCTTAGTCCTTCAACAGCTGTGCTCTGCCACCGCACCTCCAGTTAGATGCTGTTTCCACCTGTTCAGAGACATTGCCTATCAGCCGGTTCCTGGCCATCCCTTCAATCCCCAACAATCCAAGGGTTCTCCAGAGCCACTGTCCAGCAAAACCTCTCCAGCCGACCTCTACTGGCAGATTCCAGGCCTTACATCCTTCTTGCTGGCTCTCGAGGATAAGGCCTTGATATTTGTGCCTCCTCCATCCTCTCTTCCCAGGGTACTGTTAAATGTAAATTCTGAGTTTTTGGCCCAGTTTGCTCCCTTAACATGTAAGCTTTCATGTCAAAATATAAAATATGTCAACATTACACATTATGCTGGTTATTTCATTATATTTTGTCAACTTGCACCAGAAATAACCAAAAGTTAGCATGCTAACGCAAGCTCCCGTGCCGTCTTTATTCACAGAAACATGTCATGCCTGTTATCATTGTAGAGATCTCAGTCTCCTACACAGCGCTGTCTAATCCAAAGATGGGCATTTCCTTTGAAGAAATAACCAACCGTGAAAGTTTGTCGGGGAATCTACAGCCAAAAACCACATCTGACTGGTCGATGTGAACTTCCGACTACGTGATACACACTGCCGCTTCCTTGTTTATTCTTCGCCTGAGAGAAAATGCCAGCTCATAAACGATCACAGACAAGACGGCAACAGCTGTCACTTGCAAGAGCTAGTAAAAAGAAAGTCAACAACAACAGATTAGACGATGAAACCCCGTCAGCGAGTGCCTCATCACGTAAGCTTTCATTAGGAAAGGGAAAGGGAGAGTCTGTTGGAGGGAATGACAGCTGCGCCACACAGGAATGGCTCATAATTCACGTCGCATGATTGAACGAATTAGCCAGTGGTTTGTTTTGTCCTAAATGTGCTGGATCAGGGCTGAAAATGACATGGATCCACAGAATCATGGGTTCTGTAGCAGTGTGTTGCTGGAGTGTAGTCTGTGTGAGAGAGAAGTGTTCACACATCTACCGTCTGCAAGACGAGTCCAGGAATGACGTTGCATTTGATGTGAATGTGCAGATGGTGCTCTTCGCACGTGAGTTAGGCATGGGGTGTGAAGCTCTCAAAAAATCAGCAATGTGTTGGGGATTCCTACCCTTCATCTTAAGACTCCTACCCTTCATCTTAAGACTCCTACCCTTCATCTTAAGACTCCTACCCTTCATCTTAAGACTCCTACCCTTCATTGGGGATTCCTACTCTTCATCTTAAGACTCCTATCCTTCATCAGAGACACAACAGAAAAGTGACAGGTATGAAAAAGGCTGAGCCAGAAAACCGAGCAGTGTAGTGTCTAAATGCCAAATGCTTTTGTCTTGTGGATAGTGTCAGAAGTGAGAGTAAAATATTAACAAATACATTTTATTATATTCAATATATATTGTTGGACAGATTTACACATATCATGGACAATAAAATCATATTAGAGTCCACTGTCTATTACAAAATAATTTAAGTTATACAGTATGTGCACTACGAATAAAACCTGATTAAATCAATGTTTATTTATAACGGTATTTGTTTCAGTGTAGTTGCAGAAATTGAGGTTTCACATCAAATTATGGCATCGGTGTGCGCATTGACATCCTTACAGGTCTAGTAATAGACTTTGAGCTCTCGTCCTCCTACTGTCATGCATGTGCCTTAAAGAAAAGTGCCAAGCGAGAAGGAAAAATAACAGGCCAGAAATTTGAAAGCTGGAAGGAGACACACACTGACGGTGCTAAAAATGTTGCAGGCTCAAGTAAAGCAGTGGAGCAGGGGGCCAGGTCAGTCAGTCGTCTCCAGCCGCGATATACTGAGATGCTGTCAGATGGAGATAGTGCTGCATTTAAGGAGGTGGTTGCCCTCAGCCCATGAAATTGTGAAATTGGAGTGCATAAATCATGCCCACACGTGCATGGGTACAGCACTTAGGAAACTAGGTAAATTAGGTAAATTGGGGGTAAGGGTCTGGGCAAGGTGACTGCCCCTAAATGTAAGGCTTTGCACAGTTTTTTTACAGGGGGGCTATTATTACCAACCAGGACTCCGTGGACTAAATGAAAGCTGAGATCTGGGCAGATCTCCTTCACAACATGTCTAGTGATGACAATCCATTACATACGAGGTGCAGTCCACCGTGGTGTTGGAGAATGGAGAAACACCAGAGTCCCACAAGCATCACACTAAGAACTTACTGTCACGTCAAGTGGGAAAGAAGCTTCTCCCTGTGTCCCACCGCATGTCCAGCGCTTCTTCCCTGTGTCCCACCGCATGTCCAGCGCTTCTTCCCTGTGTCCCACCGCATGTCCAGCGCTTCTTCCCTGTGTCCCACCACATGTGTCCCACCGCATGTCCAGCGCTTCTTTCCTGTGTCCCACCACATGTCCAGCGCTTCTTCCCTGTGTCCCACCGCATGTCCAGCGCTTCTTTCCTGTGTCCCACCACCACATGTCCAGCGCTTCTTCCCTGTGTCCCACCGCATGTCCAGCGCTTCTTCCCTGTGTCCCACCACATGTCCAGCGCTTCTTTCCTGTGTCCCACCGCATGTCCAGCGCTTCTTCCCTGTGTCCCACCGCATGTCCAGCGCTTCTTCCCTGTGTCCCACCGCATGTCCAGCGCTTCTTCCCTGTGTCCCACCGCATGTCCAGCGCTTCTTCCCTGTGTCCCACCGCATGTCCAGCGCTTCTTTCCTGTGTCCCACCACATGTCCAGCGCTTCTTTCCTGTGTCCCACCGCATGTCCAGCGCTTCTTTCCTGTGTCCCACCGCATGTCCAGCGCTTCTTCCCTGTGTCCCACCGCATGTCCAGCGCTTCTTCCCTGTGTCCCACCGCATGTCCAGCGCTTCTTCCCTGTGTCCCACCGCATGTCCAGCGCTTCTTCCCTGTGTCCCACCGCATGTCCAGCGCTTCTTCCCTGTGTCCCACCGCATGTCCAGCGCTTCTTCCCTGTGTCCCACCGCATGTCCAGCGCTTCTTCCCTGTGTCCCACCGCATGTCCAGCGCTTCTTCCCTGTGTCCCACCGCATGTCCAGCGCTTCTTCCCTGTGTCCCACCGCATGTCCAGCGCTTCTTCCCTGTGTCCCACCTCATGTCCAGCGCTTCTTCCCTGTGTCCCACCGCATGTCCAGCGCTTCTTTCCTGTGTCCCACCGCATGTCCAGCGCTTCTTCCCTGTGTCCCACCGCATGTCCAGCGCTTCTTTCCTGTGTCCCACCGCATGTCCAGCGCTTCTTCCCTGTGTCCCACCGCATGTCCAGCGCTTCTTCCCTGTGTCCCACCGCATGTCCAGCGCTTCTTCCCTGTGTCCCACCGCATGTCCAGCGCTTCTTCCCTGTGTCCCACCGCATGTCCAGCGCTTCTTCCCTGTGTCCCACCGCATGTCCAGCGCTTCTTTCCTGTGTCCCACCGCATGTCCAGCGCTTCTTCCCTGTGTCCCACCGCATGTCCAGCGCTTCTTTCCTGTGTCCCACCGCATGTCCAGCGCTTCTTCCCTGTGTCCCACCGCATGTCCAGCGCTTCTTCCCTGTCCCCCACCGCATGTCCAGCGCTTCTTCCCTGTCCCCCACCGCATGTCCAGCGCTTCTTTCCTGTGTCCCACCGCATGTCCAGCGCTTCTTCCCTGTGTCCCACCGCATGTCCAGCGCTTCTTTCCTGTGTCCCACCGCATGTCCAGCGCTTCTTCCCTGTGTCCCACCGCATGTCCAGCGCTTCTTCCCTGTGTCCCACCGCATGTCCAGCGCTTCTTCCCTGTGTCCCACCGCATGTCCAGCGCTTCTTTCCTGTGTCCCACCGCATGTCCAGCGCTTCTTTCCTGTGTCCCACCGCATGTCCAGCGCTTCTTCCCTGTGTCCCACCGCATGTCCAGCGCTTCTTCCCTGTGTCCCACCGCATGTCCAGCGCTTCTTCCCTGTGTCCCACCGCATGTCCAGCGCTTCTTTCCTGTGTCCCACCGCATGTCCAGCGCTTCTTCCCTGTGTCCCACCGCATGTCCAGCGCTTCTTCCCTGTGTCCCACCGCATGTCCAGCGCTTCTTCCCTGTGTCCCACCGCATGTCCAGCGCTTCTTCCCTGTGTCCCACCGCATGTCCAGCGCTTCTTCCCTGTGTCCCACCGCATGTCCAGCGCTTCTTCCCTGTGTCCCACCGCATGTCCAGCGCTTCTTCCCTGTGTCCCACCGCATGTCCAGCGCTTCTTTCCTGTGTCCCACCGCATGTCCAGCGCTTCTTCCCTGTGTCCCACCGCATGTCCAGCGCTTCTTTCCTGTGTCCCACCGCATGTCCAGCGCTTCTTCCCTGTGTCCCACCGCATGTCCAGCGCTTCTTTCCTGTGTCCCACCGCATGTCCAGCGCTTCTTTCCTGTGTCCCACCGCATGTCCAGCGCTTCTTTCCTGTGTCCCACCGCATGTCCAGCGCTTCTTCCCTGTGTCCCACCGCATGTCCAGCGCTTCTTCCCTGTGTCCCACCGCATGTCCAGCGCTTCTTTCCTGTGTCCCACCGCATGTCCAGCGCTTCTTTCCTGTGTCCCACCGCATGTCCAGCGCTTCTTTCCTGTGTCCCACCGCATGTCCAGCGCTTCTTTCCTGTGTCCCACCGCATGTCCAGCGCTTCTTTCCTGTGTCCCACCGCATGTCCAGCGCTTCTTTCCTGTGTCCCACCGCATGTCCAGCGCTTCTTCCCTGTGTCCCACCGCATGTCCAGCGCTTCTTCCCTGTGTCCCACCGCATGTCCAGCGCTTCTTCCCTGTGTCCCACCGCATGTCCAGCGCTTCTTCCCTGTGTCCCACCGCATGTCCAGCGCTTCTTTCCTGTGTCCCACCGCATGTCCAGCGCTTCTTCCCTGTGTCCCACCGCATGTCCAGCGCTTCTTCCCTGTGTCCCACCGCATGTCCAGCGCTTCTTCCCTGTGTCCCACCACATGTGTCCCACCGCATGTCCAGCGACAGTTTGCAACAGGAGATGAGTGCCTCAACTCGGTCATATGGGCCGATGTCCAGGAACAGTATTTGTGGGGAGAAGCAGGGTTGAGGCTTTTAATGAAGGTGCCTCTGCCATGCTGGCTGTCATGGATAAGATGTGGCTTCAGTGTACAGTTATCACTGTAAATACATGCAGTTACACTGACTTGGTTAGACTGTCAAAAGTAAACATTTATCAGTCCAGCCGGTGAAACGCTGGCGCCAAAACGTAAGTACAGCCAAAAAGGTGAAAACACACCGACAGGAGATCGAAGAGGGCCTACATATGGAGCAGGCGTGGACATTTGGGCTGTAAACAGACCGGGAGTTAGTTATAGATGGACATACAACAAACAGGGACAGTTCGTTCGCAGTTTTGTGACTGTTGTTATTTGTGTTTGTTATGGTAGTTCTCGTCAGCTTAAAGGGTCATGAAACCCAAAACCAAATTTTCTGAGATTTTAACAGAGGTATGTGTGTTGAAGACCATTGAAGACAATGTTAGCATCTGTTAGATTTAATAGTAGGAGGAAAATGGTTAAATTTTAGTTTTTTTTTTAAGGTTTAAATCTTCATCGTGTCCAGGTCACAGGCTGTGACGTGGCAGAGCACTATAGTACTTTGATGACTCATCGGTGTCTCATTATTATTCATGTACTGAGTTTTCTTATCCAATGAGAAGACACTTTCTCTTAATTATTTATGACACCACGTGGAACTTTCCAATGACAGACATGTCAAGCTGTGATATCGCGTAGTAGATGAGAGAGGCAATGATGGGACGCGCGTTTGTTTTCGTGGTGCAAAAGTTCCAGTGCATCTTTCCCCGCGATGCTGCCCGGGCTAGACTAACCCTAACCCTAACCCAAACCCTAACCCTGGCCATCAACCACGGACACATCTAAACTATGTGTGTGTAGCAACCACTCAACTGGAGAATGGTGGACTTCGGCCTTGTACACCAATGCAGGTTTCATCTTGCGAGTGATGCGGTCCTGAGGACTTTTCTGTCGCTTCAGAGGTGTGTGTGTGTGTGTATGTGTGTCTAAAATGTAACCCTGACCGTTTTACTTGCCTTTTGTTAAATAATCACTCGTTATTAAAATTTAGATATTTTGATAATTCTATGTCACTGTCCATCTTTATTATTTGGGTTTAGGGGGCGTGTAGATCTAGGCTATGTACGGAATGTTTTTTGTTTTGTTTGTTTAGTTTTTTTACCAGAAAATGCATTATTTTCAAATATATGCATTTATAGTGTGTATATAAACAAATATATATTTTATAATGACATAATTATACATATACATGTATATTTATATGTTTTAAATACAATTATGATTACTGTAGGCTAATATATGTAGCAGGGCATTCAGTTACTTTTGAAAGGACAAAAATAAGGTGTCCGTGTATTTCATTAGACTTTAACTTTGCCAGCTATAAAAAAATCTAGCATTTCCTCACCTTTTACCACTGATTTTTATTGACAGTCGATATGCATGGGCCACTGGCGATGATACTCCAAAAAAACATGGCGAAAATTAAGGCTATTGTCAGTAGTTATTAATTTACTAAAGCACAACATGAGATATCCAGAATCCCCTCGGTAAAAGCCCTTTCATCTAATCTGTCAACAAATAGAACCAAGAATTTTAAACTTGGTCCTTTCCAATTTCCAGATTTTGTTTTTGAAATGTATGCAAATGTGTGCATATTTAAGTATATATGGCCTCATTTGCATATTAAAACATTAATTTACACAAAACTTGTAATACATTTTTTTCTTATGTTTATGCCAGTAATAAACGAGAGAAGTTTCACAGTGATATCTTCTAATTTAAAAAAAAAAATCCCTATTCACCAGTAGTGTCTCGCCTTAAGTAAATCAGTTTATTATACCAAAAGTACAATCGCAGTGTATTTATATTAAGTACATAAATGTGTAAATGTATGTGTAGTATACTTAGCACAAATACATTTTAGAATATTTGTTTTTCACAAAGGTACTTCAGACAGATTTGGCATTAATAAACATCATAGAGAGACAAAGCAATTATTATAATAAAGATTAGGCCTATATGGTCCAGTTTGAGTTCCTGAAATATCCTTCACTCTTACTCTGCTTTTACCGCTAATGCTCCTTCTCTTTAATGGCTTTTATAGACTGAGAGACTGGTTTTCATCTAATATGATTTCACCTCCATTTCATAGACTTGTATCTAAAGCAGATCCAGGAACATTATGTGAGGATGACGTTTGGTTATCAGCTGATATTGTCCAGATCTCTCTGAAGTCTTACTGTACTTCAGTGATGCATCACCATGTTTAACTCCCTCTAAAGACACGAACACTGGACACGCGCTGAGACTTCCAGTAGTGCTGAATCATGGGAAATGATCTGACAAAACTGTTATTTTATTAAAACGGTGAAATATCTTAGTTCCTTTGATCATGCTTTACCACACAAAATGAGCAAATGAAAAAATAATTAAAATTCATAACTACATTTTTGGTTCAAATGGCAGTTTTGGTCTCACGGTTTTGGTTCAAAATGTTTTTTTCTTTATAAAAGAACAATAATTTCAAATATATGCATTCATTTCAGTTAATAATATATAAATAATATCACACATATTGCAATTTCTTCCAGTCTAAGACATGATTCTGGGAACATCTGGAGTCTGAGAGAAATCCTCAGATTGTGGTTTGCGGTAATGTGTGTTTGATCAGATGAGTCTCAGCAGAAATGAGTGTGTGTTGAGAGATTTCCCTCTGTAGAGACAGCAGCTCTTCTCTACATCAGCCTGAGTCAAACAAGCATCTACTCACTGAGAGACACAGATCACAAACAGAAGAAGAGATACAGCAGAATTAAACTAGTCTTGACCAGCCCGTACGGAAGGCCAACCTGGACACGACGACAGCGCAGTCCTGAAGTGTCCACCAGTCTCTGTACAGATGAAACACTGTCAAAGTCATTCCAGTTCGCATGGATACGCGGAAGCGACAAAAAAATTCTGTATTATGAATTTTAAAGGCCAGACAAGTAATTTGGTGAGGTCCATTTCTAAAGAAAGACTACACGCCTGCGCACATATATATTCAAACACGGACCTCTATAGACTAAACGTGATGCGCATGTGCACGCCGTCAGCGCTTCACAGATTCACGTATTCATAAAATTTACGTGGAGATGATAACGTTTTTCACAGTTTGCGTTCTCGAGCTCCAAACACTGTTGTGTGCAAATGAACAGCCAGAACACATTAAGAGTTGTGTATTTTCTGTGAGAACGGTGTGAGTTAGCGGCTGCTAAGTTAATAACTAGCCTAATGATCTTTACAACGGAAGTGAACCAATCAAAACTAACTCTATCTGGACAATAACTTTATTCTAGAGCTGCTGTAAAGCCTAAACACTCTCTGTTACTGTAATCTCCTGTTATCACTGTAAAGCTGCTGTGGAACATCTATATTGTTAAAGCGCTGTATAAATGAAGGAGACTTGACTAAAGCGGCCACTCTCTCCACACAGATTCTGCTGGCGTCTCTAACACCCGAGACACATTAGCATACACTGAAGTTGAGCTTCGTCCCTTCGTCATCTCGTCTCACAGCAACTGTTCTGGTTTAATAACTCGCTCTCAAGAGCCATGCGACTCTCTTTAGCAGCGGTAAAACAGTTTTCTGTAGAGAGCCCTGTCCTAGAGAAGACACAGACTCCAGCCCTGAACGCATCCCAACAGACCTGAGAGGAAAACCAGACCATCTGAGAGGAAAACCAGACCATCTGAGAGGAAAACCAGACCATCTGAGAGGAAAACCAGACCACCTGAGAGGAAAACCAGACCAGCTGAGAGTGTTGGCTGACATTTACATTTATGCATTCAGCAGACAGTTTTATCCAAAGCAACAATAGAGGAGCATGAGCAATTCATCACAGCCTTCAGAAACATACAGCATAAACCAGCATGGATTACATGTGAGTGTGTGTGTGTGTGTGTGCGTGCGTCTGTGTGAGCGTGCGTGTGTGTGTGTGAGAGAGAGAGAGAGAGAGAGAGAGAGAGAGAGAGAGAGAGAGAGAGAGAGAGAGAGAGAGAGAGAGAGACAGACAGAGTGTGTGATTAGCGCTGGGCTTAAGCGGTTTTCTTTTTTTTGTCCACTGTCAGAATAATGGACAGCATTTGGGATTACCTGTCAATGTTTTTAAATGAGGTAAATGACAGAATAAGTTGAGTTAACACAACCTCTGGTAGAACAATCAATCATTCAGAGTCTGAAGAAGCCTGTGCCTGATCCACAGAATCAGTTCCTGTGTTCATGCATCAGCACTTGCATTACGAGCTCCGCACTGAATTATGGTTTACTTATTGACCGTTAATAACTCTTTTTAACATCACACGGGTTTAGTTTAGTTGTAGTTTAAGTTGTTAAGTTGATTGCCAATAAATATGTTTAATTCATGCAACTGCACTGACTTCACTACGTCCTCCTTTCATTAGTCGCGGCTTTGAATCAGTCCTGGGAAAAGTGGGGGCTCGTCCGGGATCAGAACAAGTTCCACTTTAAGAAGTCTTGCATTTCTATATTTACATACAATAATATAAATGATATAGCTAAATCTCTAATGACAGACACTTTATAATGGTCTATTTGCGCGCTTTAACCTTGCGCACAAGCAGATCCATTTCCTCACTCATTCAGTTTTTCCGCTTGACAATTCCGCTGTGTAAATAGCGAATCCGTCGTGGCGTGAGCGCAACTGGCTTTTAAAGGGAATGCGAGATGAGACCCTGATTGGTTTATTGCTCGTTACACCCAAAACACACCCATTACTCATTAAGAGAATAGAGACAACCTTTTTAGACCAGCGCCGGGAGCGCCGACCATTTGTCCCGTCGTTAAACTAGCAAATCTGGATGGTCTGTGCACTTGCTTTAGACCATGAGCATAGAACGTTAAAATTGAGGCCATTGTGTTCTTCTGAATGAGTATGTGTGTGTGTGTGTGTGTGTGTGTGTGTGTGTGTGTGTGTGTTGCTGAATCTCATGTCCACTGGAGTGGAGAGCAGCGAACGCATGACATGTTGCTTTAGAGAATTAGCATATAAATGAGCTCCTGCTTATCAACTCTATTTATGAGTCGATCCTGTTCCTCTCCAGCATTATTTCATCTGTGAGGATCCATGAAGCTGAGAATGCCAGTCTCAGAACCTCAGAACAAGAAAACACAGCAATTGCACAACCAGTACATCAACTAAGTGTAGCTTCAGGGAATATTCCTGGTTCAGTACAACTTAATCAAAGGTATTAGGTTAATTACCTTAAAAAAGTATTTCTACTCATCGCTTTTTTCTTATTAAAACAATGAAATAAATGAGGCACTTACAATTGGGGCTGGAACGACATGTCAACGTAATCGATTATGTCTTATTGTTAATTGTGGAATAATCATAAGATTACTCGATTAATCGGAAAAATAGATCAATAGAATAATCGACTGAAAAAATAATCATTAGTTCCAGCTCTTCTTACAATGAAGGCACTCGCATTATATGAAAAAAGAGATGGATTATTTTTCTAAACATCTTCACTTGAGTTCCACAGAAGAAAGACTCATGAGGGTGAGTAAATGATTAGAAAAGATTTATAATTTGTGTCCCTCAAACTTCACAGAGAAAGATCACTCTGAGTTCAGCAATCAGTAACAACCATCAGAACCATTTTGATCCAACCCGCACCTCTTCCTCTACTATTATGAGCAATTATTATGTCGTATTCAAAGATCATAATCTTAAATATAGCAAATTTCAATCAGTTATTTAAATGCACAATATGTAAGTTTTCACCACCAGAGGTCGTATGAAGGAGAGTGGAACGATGGGAGATTTTCACCATGCAGAGATGTGTGGAATTCATGAATCATAGACATTATATATCAGTTAATAAATTAGTTTTTGTATCACCTGTACGTTTAATCACACTATGTGTAATGAATTAGCTGCCCGGAACGTGAAATGTAATGCTATATTAGCCTGTTACTGATATGTGATTATTTGTCAGATGATTTGTGGGTTAATGCTGTGCAGTTTTACACGTTTAAAACAATCGTACTAAAAGTACATTTGAACAAACCCACAGTATTTGCAAAGTAATAGCTAAATATTTTGTATTTATCTGGCTCACTCATTGGCTGTGCTGCGGCAACTGCACATCCAATGGCGCGGGCGCCTCTGCGCATCACGCCATCACACGTCAGAGCCCGCCAAGGGGGCGCGGCCTTAGCCTATATTAGTCCCCGAAAAATGCCATTTTAGCAGGTTTAACGACTAAAGCCACAACTTGCCAGGTTACTATAGTGCGGCCGGCTACGCAATACTCATTCCCTACTCTCAGGGAACTGAGGTTACGATAGTAACCGAGTAGTTCCCTTTCGAACGGTCACTTTGTATTGCGAAGCTATACGCAGTGGGGACGCCACGCAAAACGCCGCACTATAAGTAACTGGTTGCCTTCTGCAGCTCTGGACCCCTCAACTCAGGATTTACACACAGTTCTACAGTATAAATTACTACACCTGCTGTTCATATTTACATAGGTCAGGTAGAAAATTTGTTTTAAAAGTTAATTTGATGAGAATTTGATTAGACCAAAATAAACAAGCTTTATGCATTTTGTTTGTGATTTGTGTCATGTATGACTATTGTGCATCTGACATAATACTGTTATGGTAAATGTGATGTCCTAATTATTAAATATAAAAATCGCAAATTTTTTCACAAATTTCTGGAAATTACCACCACAAAATCAGTCATTTTGATCGCAAAAATCACACAAAAAAATAGAGCGCCCCATTGAAACGGCCGCTAATGAGGAATCTATGTATTATATCCGAGGAACCGAGGATAGCGCGAATATATTACATCATTGATACGACAATGACCAGGGACGAGCCATTGTTTAAAACTGGAATTACAAATCCAAGGGAACTTTTGGGATAATGTACACAACTGCATGAAATATATCACACTGTGCAAGTGGTTTTTGGATATTTGATTACAAAAATCTTGCATATTGTGCCTTTAAGGTTAGGGTTAGGGTTACCTGTTGTATGAGAGATATACACACACATTATGTGCTAAACTCAGATAAATCTCTTCTCGAACTGACACAAACTGGCTCAACAAACAAAAAGAGCTGCTGAATATATATTTACATCGACATTACATTCAAAATGACTCTTGTAAACATCTATGTGTTTATTTCTAAATAAAATCAATCCAGCGTAATCACCCAGAGTGGTCTACATTCTCATTACATCTGTCCGGTGTACTTTAGACAAGGTAGAGGGATCTCAGTCCTCCTGCGGTGACCACACCAGTGTCTGGCTCTGCTAATGCGCTTCAGTCGCCCGACATCACATCAATTATTCACTAATGCTCGCATCACATCACGCAAATTACATTTAAATTGGTACACAAGCACTGGCGAGCCTCGGCGAGTGGATGTGGAGGACGGTGTCAGCGCAGACGTTCTGGTGGAAACCCACGAAACTCAGAGCCGACTCGATATCACTTTACATGACACACACACACACACACACGTCTTCATTCTTCATATCCACAAACTCTTTTATGTGACACTGAAGACTAATGGAGCTTCACAGGGAAAATTAATAAATATCGTTCTAAAATCTACTAAAATGGAGAATAGTTACTTTAAATTGGAAAAACATTTGAGAACATCACTGTTTGGTGACCTTGATGTACAAAAGAACTTTCTTTCAAACACAGAAACATTACTGAGTGCAAATGAGTTTCTTTTTATTTATTTTCCATCCACTGCAACATAGCTGTCGTTTCCAGCAATAACACACACACACACACACACACACACACACATCTTAGATGAGAAGTCATGAATATTCATCCTGGAAGGTTCACTTCATGAATATTTACATCTACTTTCCAACAGTTTTGCCAAAGCCATTTTCTTTGCCAAAAGAACTAATCAGTGAATCTGTGAATTGATTTGCGTTCAGAATTTCTACATTCACCAGTTCAGTGTCCTTCATCCATACAGAGATGGAGAAACAGGACAGTGTGTTTATTCTGTGTGTGGAGAGACACATCACTGTGTGTTTCATCAGTCATCACACACACACACGTTATTGAGGACATATAGAGCTAGATTTACACACACACACAATGATAATTCTACGCTGTTTTGAGCTGCTCTCGGTAGATTGTGTTGGTCATGATGGAAATAAACTGCTGCATCTGCGTTTAATTTGTGAATTGTCAGTAGATTCACACACAAACACACACACACACACACACACACACACACACCAGAACTTTCCACTCCCATCTGCACATAAATGGGTTTGCACTCTCACACTAATATGTGACCCTGGACCACAAAGCCAGTCTCATGGGACATTTGTTTTTAACTGAGATATATGAATCATCATCTGAAAGCTGAATAAATAATCTTTCCAGTGATGTGTGGTTTGTTATGATAGGACAATATTTGGTCGAGATACAACTATTGAACATCTGGAATCTGAGGGTGCAAGAAAATCAAAACATTGAGAAAATCTCCTTTAAAGTTGTGCATTAATGTTGTGCAGCACTCACACACACACATACATCTTTCATATATTTACGGTAGGAAATTTACAAAATATCTTCATGGAACATGATCTTTACTTAATATCCTCATGATTTTTAGCATTAAAGAAAAATGTATAATCTTGACCCATTCAGTGTATTGTTGGCTATTGCCACAGATAAACCCGTGCGACTCGAGACTGGGTTACTGATCCAGGGTCAGATGTGCCCTGATCCGACCCATACACTTACACTGTTTTTCTGGCAGGTTAAAGATATGTATATTATGCCCTAATCTGACCTCTGACCCCTAAACAAAACAGAAACCTGTGCAAGGTGAATATAAGCCTTTTTACCCAGTGAGGTCTGGCTCTAGCAGAATCACAATCAGCTTTTACTGCCAATACAACACGAGGATCTGTCCTGGGGCGCAGGAGCACCAAACAACGGGCTCACACACACACACACACACACACACACACACACACACCCTTCTCTTCCAGCGGTCATTGAACCGCAGAATGTTTGAGATGTTTGTATAATCCGGTCCTCGTCCCTGTGTTTTAACAGGTTGCCATGACAACTGCCTCCTCCACCCTTCCTCTGAATGTGTGTGTGATGTCTGAATGTCTGAATGTGTGTGTGATCTCTGAATGTCTGAATGTGTGTGTGATCTCTGAATGTCAGGAGTTTCTGTTCTCGACAGACGAACACACATGACCTTCGTGTCTGCTGTCCCGGGTCACGATCCCTCGAGACGCTCAACAAGACAGAGGTGGAGGATCAGGCTCACACACACACACACACACACACACACACACACACTCAAACTCACACACACACACACACACACACACACACACACACACACACTCAAACGCACAAGACAGAGGTGGAGGATCAGGCTCACACACACACACACACACACACACACACACACACACACACTCAAACTCACACACACACACACACACACACACACACACACTCAAACGCACAAGACAGAGGTGGAGGATCAGGCTCACACACACACACACACACACACACACACACACACACACACACACTCAAACGCACAAGACAGAGGTGGAGGATCAGGCTCACACACACACACACACACACACACACACACACACACACACACACACACACACACACTCAAACTCACACACACACACACACACACACACACACACACACACACACACACACACACACACACACACACTCAAACGCACAAGACAGAGGTGGAGGGATCAGGCTCACACACACACACACACACACACACACACACACACACACACACTCAAAGGCACAAGACAGAGGTGGAGGATCAGGCTCAAACACACACACACACACACACACACACACACACACACACACTCAAACTCTCTCACACACACACACACACACACACACTCAAACGCACAAGACAGAGGTGGAAGATCAGGCTCACACACACACACACACACACACACACTCAAACTCACACACACACTCAAACGCACAAGACAGAGGTGGAGGATCAGACTCACACACACACACACACACACACACACACACACACACACTCAAACGCACAAGACAGAGGTGGAGGATCAGACTCACTCACACACACACACACACACACACACACACACACACACACACACACTCAAACGCACAAGACAGAGGTGGAGGATCAGGCTCACACACACACACACACACACACACTCAAACGCACAAGACAGAGGTGGAGGATCAGGCTCACACACACACACACACACACTCAAACTCTCACACACACACACACACACACACACACACACACACACACACACTCAAACGCACAAGACAGAGGTGGAGGATCAGACTCACTCAAACACACACTCACACACACACACACACACACACGCACACACACACTCGCCCCTGAAAAGGTTAAGTTCGGGTTTTTCCAGGGCTCTGATTGGCCGCTGTGTTCATGTGCTCAGGTGTTTTCTCTGTATTAAAGTCCACACTGCTAGTAAACAGCACAACACGTTTTTCAGTCTGTAAATTAAATTAAAAAAAATTAGGGCTGCAACTAACGATTATTTTGATAATCGATTAATCGGTCGATTATTTTTACGATTAATCGATTAATCGGTTTATGTACTTATATTTTAGTTTTGCCCATTTTTTCCCAAGTAAATTATTAACAAAGGGTCTTTATCATTCAACATAGACTTTTTAGAGATTTGAACCATTTTGCATTGTCATATCCTCATCAAAAACATACCTGGAGTTGTGTTTTATTATGTGTTAGTAATCCTTTGTCGAACTCTTCTGCAATCAAAACACTGACCCATACGTACTCTAGCAAATTTCACAAGGAGATTTCAAATAATGTTTTCACCATGGCAGTCCTTAGGGCTCCTAAAGTAGTTTAGCATCCCGAACAAAGCTATTAAGGAATCTTGCAGAGTATATTTTCACGAAGAATAAGAATAAAACAGAATACAGTTGCAGTATTGCATTTTAACTGCTGTAAACACACAGCTTATTCCTGGGAAACAGCTTTATAGCTTATGCTGTGAAATCAATCAGAAAGTTGAAAGTAGCTCAACTTTATGGTAATGAGCTATGACGCGGTTCAGCGGCAAACGCCAGCAACCAATCGGAATATAGATGTCCTTCGCGCTGGCTGATTCTGGAGAAACATACGATGTAAACTCTCGTTCCTACCAAAACATTAGTTCCGAGAAAAAATTGCAGAGTTTAACCATCATAGAGTGAAAGTGTATCATTTGCATGTGTTTTTAAGTCCTGTCAGTTTAACAGTTTAGCGCTTGACAGGAAGAACGAGCAGAGAGAGAGAGAGAGAGAGAGAGAGAGAGAGAGAGAGAGAGAGAGAGAGAGAGAGAGAGAGAGAGAGAGAGCCCCGGCCGCGCGTGCGCACTCACCCGAGCGCTGTCTTGCTCTCTCTCTCCCTCGCGCATATTAATCACAATCAATTGATACGATGGTGTCGAAAAAAAAAGACATCTTTGGATGACTTCGTTCGATTAGTTTTATCTTCCGCTTTTTCTTTCTCGAGCTTACTCCACTGCCGCCTGCCTCCACCATCTCGCTGAATGCTGCAGAGAGACGCTGTGCAGGAAGCACGTGACATAAAACGAGGCCAGCTATTGGCTATTCGCTACTTCTCCTGCTGTACTGGCTGAGTAAAACCTCCGGTGGCTCATTACTGCCACACTTTGGTCACCGCAGATTTAAAATATGCACGAAATGAGCCTCTTACGGCAAATAAAAGTTATTTAGCAACTAATCGATGATTAAATTAGTTGACAACTATTTTAATAATTGATTTTAATCAATTAAATCGATTAGTTGTTTCAGCTCTAAAAAATTTGATGCTGATGCCTAAAGTAACCCTGGGAATAACCCTGGGAATAGTGTTGAAAGAACCGACCTGGGTATCTTAACATTTTTACAATGGTATTTCCCTCTAGCATACTGGGCGGATTCTTAAACACCTCTGATTGGCTGTTGTGCTCACACGCTCAACAGATAGGGCTCTGATTGGCCGTTGTGTTCATGTGCTCAACAGATAGGGCTCTGATTGGCCGTTGTGTTCATGTGCTCAACAGATATGTCTCTGATTGGCCGTTGTGTTCATGTGCTCAACAGATAGGGCTCTGGTTGGCCGTTGTGTTCAAATGGTCAACAGATATGTCTCTGATTGGCCGTTGTGTTCAAGTGGTCAACAGATATGTCTCTGATTGGCCGTTGTGCTCACACGCTCAACAGATAGGGCTCTGATTGGCCGTTGTGTTCATGTGCTCAACACATATGTCTCTGATTGGCCGTTGTGCTCACACGCTCAACAGATAGGGCTCTGATTGGCCGTTGTGCTCACACGCTCAACAGATATGTCTCTGATTGGCCATTGTGTTCACACGCTCAACAGATATGTCTCTGATTGGCCGTTGTGCTCACACGCTCAACAGATATGTCTCTGATTGGCCATTGTGTTCATGTGCTCAACAAATATGTCTCTGATTGGCCGCTGTGCTCACACGCTCAACAGATAGGGCTCTGATTGGCCGTTGTGTTCATGTGCTCAACAGATATGTCTCTGATTGGCCATTGTGCTCACACGCTCAACAGATATGTCTCTGATTGGCCGTTGTGTTCACGCGCTCAACAGATATGGCTCTGATTGGCCGTTGTGCTCACACGCTCAACAGATATGGCTCTGATTGGCCGTTGTGCTCACACGCTCAACAGATAGGGCTCTGATTGGCCGTTGTGCTCACGTGCTCAACAGATATGGCTCTGTTTGGCCGTTGTGTTCGTGTGCTCAACAGATAGGTCTCTGATTGGCCGTTGTGTTCATGCGCTCAACAGATATGTCTCTGATTGGCCGTTGTGTTCACGTGCTCAACAGATATGTCTCTGATTGGCCGTTGTGTTCATGCGCTCAACAGATATGTCTCTGATTGGCCGTTGTGCTCACGTGCTCAACAGATAGGGCTCTGATTGGCCGTTGTGTTCACGTGCTCAACAGATAGGGCTCTGATTGGCCGTTGTGTTCACGTGCTCAACAGATAGGGCTCTGATTGGCCGTTGTGTTCATGTGCTCAACAGATATGTCTCTGATTGGCCGTTGTGCTCACGTGCTCAACAGATAGGGCTCTGATTGGCCGTTGTGTTCACGTGCTCAACAGATAGGGCTCTGATTGGCCGTTGTGTTCATGCGCTCAACAGATATGTCTCTGATTGGCCGTTGTGCTCACGTGCTCAACAGATAGGGCTCTGATTGGCCGTTGTGTTCACGTGCTCAACAGATAGGGCTCTGATTGGCCGTTGTGTTCACGTGCTCAACAGATAGGGCTCTGATTGGCCGTTGTGTTCATGCGCTCAACAGATATGTCTCTGATTGGCCGTTGTGCTCACGTGCTCAACAGATAGGGCTCTGATTGGCCGTTGTGTTCACGTGCTCAACAGATAGGGCTCTGATTGGCCGTTGTGTTCACGTGCTCAACAGATATGTCTCTGATTGGCCGTTGTGTTCACGTGCTCAACAGATATGTCTCTGATTGGCCGTTGTGCTCACGTGCTCAACAGATAGGGCTCTGATTGGCCGTTGTGTTCACGTGCTCAACAGATAGGGCTCTGATTGGCCGTTGTGTTCACGTGCTCAACAGATAGGGCTCTGATTGGCCGTTGTGTTCACGTGCTCAACAGATATGTCTCTGATTGGCCGTTGTGTTCACGTGCTCAACAGATATGTCTCTGATTGGCCGTTGTGCTCACGTGCTCAACAGATAGGGCTCTGATTGGCCGTTGTGTTCACGTGCTCAACAGATAGGGCTCTGAATGGACGTTGTGTTCACGTGCTCAACAGATAGGGCTCTGAATGGCCGTTGTGTTCACGTGCTCAACAGATAGGGCTCTGAATGGCCGTTGTGTTCACGTGCTCAACAGATATGTCTCTGATTGGCCGTTGTGTTCACATGCTCAACAGATATGTCTCTGATTGGCCGTTGTGTTCACATGCTCAACAGATAGGGCTCTGAATGGCCGTTGTGTTCACGTGCTCAACAGATAGGGCTCTGATTGGCCGTTGTGTTCACATGCTCAACAGATAGGGCTCTGATTGGCCGTTGTGTTCATGTGCTCAACAGATGCAATGTTATGCTATGTTACCTCAGTTATTAAAAACAATAAAATTACAATATAATATCAATAAAACACATTGTAGGAACTATAACGTTAGAACATATATAGTCTCAGAGCTAGGCTTTACTCCTCATCACTCGTCACTCCCACTGTCCTCTGGGATATTCTCCATTATTCTGCATTATTATGGAGTGCTCAACCCATCTGACACTTGGCTATCGCTGTCAGCCATCTTGGATTAATGTCCAAGTAAGAAGAAGATTAATGTAAGAAGAAGAGGTTAGTCAATCACAGCACACTAGCAGAAGAAGAGGTTAGGTTGGGCTACTTCTCGGTTCAGGAACATTTAAAAGACTCAGCCTGAACTCTGCTGATGTTTGAGTCCTCCCATCTCTCGTCCTCAGATGAACTTAGTGTAGATATGAATTAAAGCAGTGGCGTTCCTGAGGACTGAGCACAACAACGCTTCCTAGCGTACACAACTAGCGCTCAGGTCTGCGTGTTTCTAACCTCTGCTTCCTGAAGCACGTTTACAGGAGCTGAGCAGAAAGTCAATAAATGGACAGACGAATGGAATCAGTCGCTCTCAGAGCAGAATTCATTTCCTTCCCTGTTCTCTCCGGCTCCATCAAAAGCAAACGTGCCTGACCGGAATAGATAATCACTACAGCTCTGATGCTCTGAATCACTGTCGCTCTGAAGCTCATGCTAATGCTAATGGACCAGATCAGCCGTGAGGGAACGCTCCAATCAGGGCTGGGCTAATATCGTGATCGATCCTGAGGACGTCCATGATCTACTCTTCACGCGAAGCGTAGAGATACACAACACACGCAAACGTCACACAACACATGCAAACATCACACAACACACGTAAATATCACACAACACACCCAAACGTCACACAACACACGTAAATATCACACAACACACCCAAACGTCACACAACACACGCAAACGTCACACAACACACGCAAACGTCACACAACACACGCAAACGTCACACAACACACGCAAACGTCACACAACACACCCAAACGTCACACAACACACGCAAACGTCACACAACACACCCAAACGTCACACAACACACGCAAACATCACACAACACATGTAAATATCACACAACACACCCAAACGTCACACAACACACGCAAACGTCACACAACACACGCAAACATCACACAACACATGTAAATATCACACAACACACCCAAACGTCACACAACACACCCAAACGTCACACAACACACGCAAACATCACACAACACATGTAAATATCACACAACACACCCAAACGTCACACAACACACGCAAACGTCACACAACACACGCAAACGTCACACAACACATGTAAATATCACACAACACACCCAAACGTCACACAACACACGCAAACATCACACAAAACACGCAAACGTCACACAACACACGCAAACGTCACACAACACACGCAAACATCACACAACACATGTAAATATCACACAACACACCCAAACGTCACACAACACACGCAAACGTCACACAACACACGCAAACATCACACAACACATGTAAATATCACACAACACACGCAAACGTCACACAACACACGCAAACGTCACACAACACACGCAAACGTCACACAACACACGCAAACGTCACACAACACACGCAAACGTCACACAACACACGCAAACGTCACACAACACACCCAAACGTCACACAACACACGCAAACGTCACACAACACACCCAAACGTCACACAACACACGCAAACGTCACACAACACACGCAAACATCACACAACACATGTAAATATCACACAACACACCCAAACGTCACACAACACACGCAAACGTCACACAACACACGCAAACATCACACAACACATGTAAATATCACACAACACACCCAAACGTCACACAACACACCCAAACGTCACACAACACACGCAAACATCACACAACACATGTAAATATCACACAACACACCCAAACGTCACACAACACACGCAAACGTCACACAACACACGCAAACGTCACACAACACACCCAAACGTCACACAACACACCCAAACGTCACACAACACACGCAAACATCACACAAAACACGCAAACGTCACACAACACACGCAAACGTCACACAACACATGCAAACATCACACAACACACGTAAATATCACACAACACACCCAAACGTCACACAACACACGTAAATATCACACAACACACCCAAACGTCACACAACACACAACACACGCAAACGTCACACGCAAACGTCACACAACACACGCAAACGTCACACAACACACGCAAACGTCACACAACACATGTAAATATCACACAACACATGTAAATATCACACAACACACCCAAACGTCACACAACACAACGCAAACGTCACACAACACATGCAAACGTCACACAACACACGCAAACGTCACACAACGCAAACGTCACACAACGCAAACGTCACACAACACACGCAAACGTCACACAACACACGCAAACGTCACACAACACACGCAAACGTCACACAACACACGCAAACGTCACACAACACACGCAAACGTCACACAACACACGCAAACGTCACACAACACACGCATTCGTCACACAACACACGCAAACGTCACACAACACACGCAAACGTCACACAACACATGTAAATATCACACAACACACCCAAACGTCACACAACACAACGCAAACGTCACACAACACATGCAAACGTCACACAACACACGCAAACGTCACACAACGCAAACGTCACACAACGCAAACGTCACACAACGCAAACGTCACACAACGCAAACGTCACACAACACACGCAAACGTCACACAACACACGCAAACGTCACACAACACACGCAAACGTCACACAACACACGCAAACGTCACACGCAAACGTCACACAACACACGCAAACGTCACACAACACACGCAAACGTCACACAACACATGTAAATATCACACAACACATGTAAATATCACACAACACACCCAAACGTCACACAACACAACGCAAACGTCACACAACACATGCAAACGTCACACAACACACGCAAACGTCACACAACGCAAACGTCACACAACACACGCAAACGTCACACAACACACGCAAACGTCACACAACACACGCAAACGTCACACAACACACGCAAACGTCACACAACACACGCAAACGTCACACAACACACGCAAACGTCACACAACACACGCAAACGTCACACAACACACGCAAACGTCACACAACACACGCATTCGTCACACAACACACGCAAACGTCACACAACACACGCAAACGTCACACAACACATGTAAATATCACACAACACACCCAAACGTCACACAACACAACGCAAACGTCACACAACACATGCAAACGTCACACAACACACGCAAACGTCACACAACGCAAACGTCACACAACGCAAACGTCACACAACACACGCAAACGTCACACAACACACGCAAACGTCACACAACACACGCAAACGTCACACAACACACGCAAACGTCACACAACACACGCAAACGTCACACAACACACGCTAACGTCACACAACACACGCAAACGTCACACAACACACGCAAACGTCACACAACACGCGCAAACGTCACACGCAAACGTCACACAACACACGCAAACGTCACACGCAAACGTCACACAACACACGCAAACGTCACACAACACACGCAAACGTCACACAACACACGCAAACGTCACACAACACACGCAAACGTCACACAACACACGCAAACGTCACACGCAAACGTCACACAACACACGCAAACGTCACACAACACACGCAAACGTCACACAACACATGTAAATATCACACAACACATGTAAATATCACACAACACACCCAAACGTCACACAACACAACGCAAACGTCACACAACACATGCAAACGTCACACAACACACGCAAACGTCACACAACACACGCAAACGTCACACAACGCAAACGTCACACAACGCAAACGTCACACAACACACGCAAACATCACACAACACACGCAAACGTCACACAACACACGCAAATGTCACACAACACACGCAAACGTCACACAACACACGCAAACGTCACACAACACACGCAAACGTCACACGCAAACGTCACACAACACACGCAAACGTCACACGCAAACGTCACACAACACACGCAAACATCACACAACACACGCAAACGTCACACAACACACGCAAACGTCACACAACACACGCAAACGTCACACAACACACGCAAACGTCACACAACACACGCAAACGTCACACGCAAACGTCACACAACACACGCAAACGTCACACAACACACGCAAACGTCACACAACACACGTAAATATCACACAACACATGTAAATATCACACAACACACCCAAACGTCACACAACACACCCAAACGTCACACAACACAACGCAAACGTCACACAACACACGCAAACGTCACACAACACACGCAAACGTCACACAACGCAAACGTCACACAACACACGCAAACGTCACACAACACACGCAAACGTCACACAACACACGCAAACGTCACACAACACACGCAAACGTCACACAACACACGCAAACGTCACACAACACACGCAAACGTCACACAACACACGCAAACGTCACACAACACACGCAAACGTCACACAACACACGCTAACGTCACACAACACACGCAAACGTCACACACAACACACGCAAACGTCACACAACACACGCAAACGTCACACAACACACGCAAACGTCACACAACACACGCAAACGTCACACAACACACCCAAACGTCACACAACACACGCAAACGTCACACAACACACGCAAACGTCACAAAACACACGCAAACGTCACACAACACACGCAAACGTCACACAACACACGCAAACGTCACACAACACACGCAAACGTCACACAACACACGCAAACGTCACGCAAACGTCAGACAACACACGCAAACGTCACACAACACATGCAAACGTCACACAACACACCCAAACGTCACACAACACACGCAAACGTCACACAACACACGCAAACGTCACACAACACACGCAAACGTCACGCAAACGTCACGCAAACGTCACACAACACTTTTTTCTTAGCTTGCATAATGGTAACTTCATGGAAGACAAAGAAAAATCTGGCTTAATAGCATTGTAAAGCCATGCTCTGATTTAAATGAGAGATAATTGAGTGTCTTTGGGTTCCAGAGTTTCTGTGCATCCTAATGAGCGCCTCTTTATCCTGAGAGGAAATCAATAGCACTAATGGACATAAGCAACATCATCAATAACATTACAAAGAAAAAACCCAGAGTTATTGCTCAGGCACCCTAGCTAATACACATACCTAGCCTGTGAGGTTTTTGTTTCTTTGTTGGGTTTTTAATAAATAATAAATAATCATCATCACTCCCGCTGACCAATGAAAGCTGACAGCAGGACCTGTTTGAAAGCTTCAGTGTGTTGGAGGTTCAAAGGTCACATGCAGGTGTAGTTCTGCATCAGATGCTCCTAAAGATCTCCAACAATAAACCCTGTTCGCTCTTCATCTCGACACTGTTTCTGATGGAGCCACTGCGATTCAGATCAATCTAGATTCATATCTATCCACAACATAATTCATATCTCAAGCACTCGCGGAACAAACTCCAGCACAGAGACAGGAGAAAGTCGAGAATAACCCAGGCTTATCAGCAATCAGAAATCTGTCCTGAAACACCACTAGACCGAAGTTATGAATGACACATCCTCTGTTTACGCTATGAACACACACACACACACACACACACACACCTCGCGCGCGCGAGCTCATCTGTGCTGCAGAAATAATAACACATCATGACAAAAGCGAATCAGATCTTACCTTCAAACCCGAAGAGTAGGAAAAATCCCGGGATGAAGATCGAGTGTATCCAAAAGCAGCTCATTTCGCCCGGTTCCGATGAACACAGATCTGCCCCGTGCGCGCGCGTGCGTGCGTGTGTGTGTGTGTGTGTGTGTGTGAATGTGTTCAGCTTCGGTTCGGTTCGGTAATGACAGCTCGTGCTCGTGCTCGTGTTCGGATGCTGCAGAGCTCTTCTCTTCTCACGCTTCTCTGGTGCTCTGCTGCCATCTAACGAAACACGCCAATGAAGCTCATTAATGATGAAAGACACGCACAGGTCTGCTGTCCTCTTTCATTCTCACGAACACATCTCTCTCTCTCTCTCTCTCTCTCGACCCTCTTTATATGCGATTCTGCTCAAACATTGAAAGGTAACTGCACTCATATGGCCAGAAGAACACCATATATTTGTGAGGCTGATTTGATCAAAAGAGCCTATAGCAGTCTTAATCCGGAAGGCTCGAAATGCAATAACAAATAGGCCTACTCTCAAATTAATAGAAGAAATATTGGTTGTTACCCAAAATGCACAACAATAGAGTGATTTTTTGTCATTGACATCTAAATCTACAACTCAATGAGTCTGTCTAGACCAGGGATGGGCAACTTCAGTCTTGGAGGGCCACTGTCCTACAGAGTTTAGCTCCAACCCCTAACTTTCTAGTACCTTGATTAGCTTGTTCAGGTGTGTTTGATTAGGGTTGGAGCTAAACTCTGTAGGACACTGGCCCTCCAGGACCGAAGTTGCCCATCCCTGGTCTAGACTATAACATTAAAGAGTGAACTGCACACTGAATGAAAATGCACAATTGTGTTATGTTTAAGAAATTTGGACAAAAGACATTTGTTTAATTAACATTAAACTGAGACACAATATCATCCATGAATGTCTAAGTTAATATCAGTTATTAATCATATGGCCTCTTTACATTTAAAGTTCTACTTAACCGATCAGCAAGATTTGTTGCTTGCATTAGGGGAGGAGTTAATGCATTAGGAGGAGGAGTTAATGCATTAAGAAGCGCTGTTAAAGCATTTGGAGAGGGGTTATGTATTACAGGGAGGAGTTAAAGCATTAGGGGAAGGAGTTAATGCGTTAGGGGAGGAGTTTACTCATTAGGGGAGGAGTTAATGTATTGGGGGGAGTTAATACATTAAGAAGAGCCATTAAAGTATTAGGGGGAGGTGTTAACTCATTAGGGGAGGAGTTTATGCATTGGAGGAGGAGTTACATAATTGGGGGAGGAGTTAATGCTTGAAGAGGAGCGGTTAAAGCATTAGGGGGAGGAGTTAAGCATTAAGAGGAGCAGTTAAACTATAGGGGCCCTATTTTAACGATCTGAAACGCAAGTGTCAAAGCGCAAAGCGCAAGTAACTTTGTGGGCGGGTCTTGGCGCTGTTGCTATTTTCCCGGCGGGATAAATGACTCTTGCGCCAGGCGCAAATCTAAAATGGGTTGGTCTGAAGCAGCTTCATTATTCATAGGTGTGGTTTGGGCGTAACGTGAAATAAACCAATCAGAGCGTCATCTCACATTCCCTTTAAGAGCAGGCGAGCTTGTTCTAAAGCGGATTCCTATTGTAACGGCGGATTTGCCAGGCGCGCGCCAGGAGCGGTTCACAGCCGAGGAGAGCAACGCTCTCGTCAGGGACGTTGGGGATGGAGAAACCCACCCAAATTAACTTTGGTTAAAAAGGCGTATGATAATTTGGGTAAATGTGTAAGCTAGATGTATGCTTTTATAATAAATTGTCTATCTATCTATCTATCTATCTATCTATCTATCTATCTATCTATCTATCTATCTATCTATCTATCGTAATAATGTATGATTTGCAAAAATGAAAACTGCTGCTTCTGTGTAGATGAGAGAATCAAAGTGTATGCGCGTTGTGCACACGCTTCATTGATTATGGCCAAGCATGTGCCCTTAAAATAGCTTATGAATAACGTGCGCAACGCGCCACTGACTTTAAACAATTTTTTCCTGGTTAGTGGCGCAATTGTTTTCTAAACCTGCAAAATAGCATGAAGGAACGTTTGCGCCGGAACACACCTCCTTTTTTGCGCTGAACCGCCCAATGAGCGCAAGTTCTTTCCCTAGTTTAGCGACGTGCTTCTGTGGAGGGAAAAACGCGCTTTGCGCGGGTGCAAAATAGGAATGATAGATGCGTTGGTGTACAAAGTCAATTGCGCTGGGTGCAAGATAGGGCCCTAGGAGTTAATGCATTAAGAAGAGCCATTAAAGCATTAGAGGAGGAGTTAATGCATTAGGGGAGGGGTTAATGTATTAGGGGGAGGAGGTAATGCATTAAGAGGAGCAGTTAATGCATTAGGGGAGGAATTAATGCATTAGGGGTGGGGTTAATGTATTAGGGGGAGGAGGTAATGCATTAAGAGGAGCAGTTAACGCATTAGGGGAGGAATTAACATATTAGTGGGAGGAGTTAATGCATTAAGAGGAGGAGTTAAAGCATTAGGAGGAGGAGTTAATGCATTAAGAGGAGGAGTTAGTGAAGTCAGAAGGCTTGTTGGACTTCCACCATCGGAAGTCCAACAAGCTTGCCGTTACGTCACCACCGACATGTCACCGCCGACGCCACGTGACTTCTCAAGAGCGGCTGCACGAGCTCTGATGACGACACAGCTGTTCCACGATTGGCCGGATTCACTGCATGACAACGATCACGTGTGTTTCGTGTTTATTCTCACACCTTTAGAGGAGAACAAGCAAACATTTATAAATCAAAGAGTAACATCTAATCTTACTGCTTTTACTGTTTCTGTTTGATTTGAATTGTTCAGTCCCATTCATGAATGAATCCTTCAGAAATATAGCTATAGCTCAACTGAATCATCTGGGATGTTCGTTCATACACTTATGAAGCTTTTTGTGCAGTAGGCGAATCAAACCTGATTTATGGGTCTGTGTTCAGCGATGGCACTGGGTGTCCGGGAAACACACTGTCAGTTGTGTCATTATTTCATCAAAACATTGGATTTCATTCTGCAATTATTCATACAGATTAAGCACTGATTCACAATACATTAGATGAAAATAAAATTAATACTGAATATATACAGTATGTATATAAAAAAAGATTATTCAGCAACAAAAAATAAATTATACATAAAATATTAAATTAAATATTAGAAATTAAAATCAGCATGTACTCTAAGAAATACACTGAGTTAAAAGTTGTGTCCTGAATATTTTTAATATTAATGCAATAAGACCTAATGAATAAAGTCCACTCACTGTTTAAAAGTAATGTGTTAATAATTGCTTTACTC